>NW_017308306.1:56537-60422 GCF_000935625.1 Nanorana parkeri | reverse complement strand
GGTGTTTTGCCCCCTGGGGGTGGCGTCCCAGGGGTGCTCAGGAAGTCACTTGGGTGTGGGACCCCACTTTGACTCACTGATCACTCGGTCACACACCACCTTGCATTTTCTGCACATCGCCTCTTGGACAGGCCTTATGGCTAGTCGGGGCAATTTTTTTGCACTCCGGCCCCTAAGGCCTGTCAGCGTGGTGCACTGGCACTTTAGTATTATTTATGCACTCTATGCACGATTGCACGTTTGGCTTTTTTTTCAAAAGCTTTTTGACCCACAGATGCTGAAGGTGCAGGTTTTTTCGTGGCCTATTCCTGATGCTGGGAGGAGATTCGGTGCCTCCTACGGGGTTCTCTGTCTCCTCCCACCCAGGAGGGGGGTTTCTCTTCGGGAGATCCCCCCTGCCTAGTACTGTGTGGACCTGTTTCGGCAGGTCCCCGACGGAAATGGTCCACCGGCCTTCGGGTTGGTGGGCCAACAGTCTCAACCCCTGTCAGGAGCCTTGCGCCCCGGGGGGTTGGGAAAGTAGGTCCCTTCTTTTGAAGGACCTTGCACCCTTGTGCATGTTTTTGTGTGCTGTGATTTCACGGTTGCACTTTTTTTGTTCACAGGGGGAAGTTTGTTTTGATGCACGTCCACGGGCTCAAAAAACAAAAAACAAAAAACTACGTGCCTTTGGGGGCCATTTTAAGTTGGTTGTGCACAGTTGGGGAAGTGGAGGCACCAGCAAAGCCAAAACAATGGTCCCAGGGACGGGCATCAGTATTCTGATGAAGGTTGCTGGGTCTATGCTTCATAACAAATTGAAACTCTGGGAAAGACCATGGGATGCTCCTTTCTATGGATGACCTATGGCAGCACAGGTTCAGGTCCAATGTCAAAGACGTTGATTTAAAAAAAGTAATTCCTTTGAGAATTTGGGAGCCATAGGACAGAAGGTTAGCACGATGTCAACTTGAGCTCTATCAAGGCATTTTCAACATCTGTGTTTCACTTGACCATGACTGACTTCTCACTATTAGTTAGATTGGCCAATAGAGTGGCAAAGGCAATAGGCAATAGGATGGCAAAATTGGTCACAAACTGTCTGTTGAACCACACTATGCCCAGGAACAGAAACACTGACTTTTTGGTGAGGGGAGGAGGCCAAGACTGTAAAGTCTGCAGCTTGTTTATTTGGGTCTTCATTATCCCTCTTCCCATAATGTACCCAAGGGTCTTCACTTCCTCTATGCCTAGAGCACACCTTTTGGGGTTCACAGAAAACCCCCCTCCTTAGGGAGATTAACAGTGCTTGGGCTTTGGCAGTGGAAGTGTAACATCTTATCTATCGAAGGTCCATTGCCATTGTTTTGCACTGGAAGTGCCCCTCTGGGGTAGAGAAATCTGCTTTCTTCCAGCCGACCTTGTTTAAAGGTATTTGTGAATATCACTTTGTTAGGGCTAAGGTTCTGATATATCGAGCTGGGCCAAGTCTTTCAAAGAATGCACCCACCTGGGACACCCACATGTGATAGGTGTCATAATCTGACAATAAACTTCTGGAAAACATTGCAGAACCACAGAGTGCCATTTGGCTTGGGGACCAAATTTGGGCTTTAAGCAGATAATAAGGAATAAAAGGAAACATCTGAAAAGTATTTTAGATATGTAAAGTTATTTCTTACCCCAATCCTATTTATACTAACATTACAGGTCCTCTTACCCCCATCCTGTCCATAATAACATTACAGGTCCTCTTACCCCAATCCTGTCCATAATAACATTACAGGTCCTCTTACCCCAATCCTGTCCATAATAACACTACAGGTCCTCTTACCCCAATCGTGTCCATAATAACATTACAGGTCCTCTTACCCCAATCCTGTCCATAATAACATTACAGGTCCTCTTATCTCAACCCTGTCCATAATAACATGACAGGTCCTCTTAACAAAGAAAACACAAATACACAAAACTGTAGACATATCTGAAGTCATGATAGTAATGTGTTGAAAAATAAATATCAATTCATCCGGAAACGGAGAAGGATTTGGGGGTCATTGTAGACCGCAGATTGAAGAACAGCTCGCAGTGCCAGGCTGCTGTAAACAAAGCAAGCAGAGTCCTGTCTTGTATTAAGAGGGGATGTATTGCAGAGACAAGTCTATAATTTTGCCTCTTTACAGATCATTGGTTCGGCCACATCTGGAGTATGCGGTCCAGTTTTGGTCACCAGTACTCAGAAAGGATGTCCTTGAGCTGGAAAAAGTCCAGAGGAGGGCAACCAAACTCATTAAGGGGTTCGAGGACCTGAACTATGAAACAAGGTTGTTAAAATTAAATATGTTCTCGTTGGAGGTTAGGAGAGTAAGGGGGGGACATGATTTTCCTGTATAAACTATGCAAGGGCGACAGTAAGCCTTCGTTCACACCTAGGCATATTGCATATGCGCGTCTGTCGCGCGACCGCCGTGCGTTTTTTTACCGCGATTCGCGGTAAAAAAGTCGCGCGACCGTCGCGCGATTCCGAAGGCTACTTGGCTGTATCCCAATGGAAACGCGCAACAAAACGGCCCAAAGTAGTACCTGGACCTTTTCAGGCGTGGGCCGTTTTGTAGGGCGTTAGGGACGGGCGGAAATACGGCAAGGTGGGAACGAGACCATTGACTACAATGCAATTTATATTTTTGACCGTTTTGTAGAGCGTTCGTCGAGCGTAGAACGCGCTACAAAACGGTCAGGTGTGAACGGGGGCTTACATTGTTAACAAACTGTTACGGTCAGCTCCGTAACAAAGACCAGAGGGCACAACCAAAAATTGGTGAAAAAAAAATTTCAACACACAGGGGTTCTTCACAGTTAGAGCGGTTAAGGTCTGGAACTCTCTGCCGCAGGAAGTGATCTCGGCTAAGAGTGTGGAATCATTCAAGAGACTCCTGGATGGGTTCCTCGGAGACCATAATATACAGGGGTACAGGTACTCCTAAGAGCAAAATCACACATGGACTCATATACACGCACACACCTGCTCAAACATAAATGCACACACACAAAGGTTGGACTTGATGGACTTATGTCTTTATTCAACCTCAAATACTATGTAACTATGTAACTATCATACGTTCCTTACCATAGACAATATGTGTATTTTCATCATCTGCAAAAGTGTAGAGATAAAGTGTTAGAGAATCATCCAATAATAACACAGGATTCAGATTTTATCACACAAATTTCAATTAAAAAATATAAAATTACAGGTCATCCAAATCCAACCCTGTACATATTACCATTATATGTCATCTTATTCCAAACTGTGTACAATACCATTACAGGTCCTCTAGCCCAATCCTGTCCCTAATAACATGGCAGGTCCTCTTACCCCGATCCTCTCCATAATAACATGACAGGTCCTCTTATCCCAATCCTGTCCATAATAACATGACAGGTCCTCTTACCCCAATCCTGTCCATAATAACATTACAGGTGCTCTTACCCCAATCCTGTCCATAATAACATTACAGGTCCTCTTACCCCAATCCTGTCCATGGTAGTTCAGCACGATTCAGACACATTGAAGGTGACATGAAAAGTACACAAATCTTTGAATTACAGATTTGGGGGGTTCCTCCTCCACTATGGTATCGGCCGAGGAATATTCTCAAATAATAGAAACAAACTGGCCGTGGTGAAATACCGATATAACATTTATCATCAAATAAAACTTTATAGACTCACATTTGGTAAGTGGATATGGACACTACAGGAATTGTATAAACCAAACAGAGAACCGGATGATAAAACAGCGTCAGTGATAGAAGAGGATCCAAACAGGACAGAGAACGTTCCGGAACATGTGTGATGATAAAGAGCCGGCCTATGTGTTTCATAACATGGACTTCCTCAGGGGCG
>NW_017308306.1:41918-51971 GCF_000935625.1 Nanorana parkeri | reverse complement strand
GTCCTCTTACCCCAATCCTGTCCATAATAACATTACAGGTCCTCTTACCCCAATCCTGTCCATAATAACATTACAGGTCCTCTTACCCCAATCCTCTCCATAATAACATTACAGGTCCTCTTACCCCAATCCTGTCCATGGTAGTTCAGCACGATTCAGACACATTGAAGGTGACATGAAAAGTACACAAATCTTTGAATTACAGATTTGGGGGGTTCCTCCTCCACTATGGTATCGGCCGAGGAATATTCTCAAATAATAGAAACAAACTGGCCGTGGTGAAATACCGATATAACATTTATCATCAAATAAAACTTTATAGACTCACATTTGGTAAGTGGATATGGACACTACAGGAATTGTATAAACCAAACAGAGAACCGGATGATAAAACAGCGTCAGTGATAGAAGAGGATCCAAACAGGACAGAGAACGTTCCGGAACATGTGTGATGATAAAGAGCCGGCCTATGTGTTTCATAACATGGACTTCCTCAGGGGCGCATGTGAAAGGGACGTCATGACACAATTATAGACAAAGGTAAAATAAAGCTCCGCCCTATAGGAGGGATTATGTAAATATAGGAAGGACCGCTCCAATAAGAGATGAATACATAATCCTACATTATACAATGTACTCACTCATCCTACAACAACAATACTACAGACCCCAGATTATAATAACATCTAGAAATGACTAATAAATGACTTCACATCTAGATCCACATTTACACCATTCAGAATGAAAGTCTCTAGAATATAAAATCCATTTGGTTTGTAATGGTGAACCTGCTCTGATCATATCACCACCTCTCCAAGATGATGTCACTCCGTCTATTCCGATCTATAACCAGCTGGATTACAATGATGAAATGTATTACATTGTAACAATAAATGATGTTTTATAAAACCTTTTCATATGTTCTATATATCAGTGTTCCCCAACCCCCGGTCCGTTATGTCACCACAGATAGAAGATAAAACCAAACAGACCAGAGACAGCGTATGTAACCCCGAGGACACAAATATAATATATTGCCGCTCACCGGTCCTTATACTGACTGCATTAGATTTCTTTGTGTTTTATCTGATAAGATACCTTCCAGTAACACACTTCCCATCCTAGGGTGACAACGCTCACTCACTATGGAGAAGCAGCATTTCTACCCTTCTCAAAACTACAGAAACACCTCCCTCTATTTTCTTTCATAGAGGATAACTCAAAAGACAGAACATCAGTTAAAGATAAACTAGACTTTTGTTAAATCTCTCTCTCTCTTGTGTTATTCCGTTTTTCGGGATTTGGATTCGGACAAAATTCATTAGCGGTAGTCTGGACGAAATTTCGTTTGTTGGATGAAATTTTGTTGCAGCAAAATGACATTAGGGAAAAAAAATTTTAGTCTGCAGAAGAGGAAAAAAAAAAGCGTGAAGTTCCCCCCCAATTCATACCAGACCCTTTATGTCTGGTAGGAATTTTATGGGGGGAACCCCAGCCCCAAAAAGAGGAGAAAAAAATGTGGGCCCCCCCCCCCTAACATTCCTACCAGACACTTGATCCGAGCACTGGCCTGGCAGGGCAGGAAAGGGGGGCGATCAAGCACCCCCCCTCCCTGCGCCTTACCAGGCCAGGTGCCGAGGTGTCATATGAAAAGTATTGCTATGTAGTATTTGACAGCTGAGAATGTCAAATGGGCGGAGTGAGCCGTGACGTCTCGGCTCGCTCCGCCCTTCTGTTTACTTTCGGGCAGGTATGTCATTTTGCGGCGAGTTTTCGTCGGGTTCGGACGGTCGTTTCTTAATTAAAGGGGTACCCCGATGCAAATAAGCCCCCTTGCCCGCAGACCCCCACAACCACCGGGTCAGGGTTGTGGGGAAGAGGCCCTTGTCCCCATCTGCATGGGGACACGGGGATCGCCCCCCCCTTTCCTGCCCTGCCGGGCCAGTGCTCGGATTAAGGGTCTGTTAGGAATGTTACTTTTTTGTTCCCCATTTTTTGGGGCTGGGGTTCCCCCTTAAAAATGCTACCAGAACTAAAGGATCTGGTAGGAATTGGGGGGAACCTCACGCTTTTTTTTTTCTTCTGCAGACTAAAAATAAAAATAAATATTTTTCTTCAACGTCATTTTGCTGCAACGAAATTTCGTCCAACAATGAAATTTCCTCCAGACTACCGCTAATTAATTTCGGAATCGGAAATGCGGATTCGTTTGCATTCGTTATATCTGTAATTCAGAATTCGGATACATCCGAATGTCCGAATTTCCGAACTTTCGTCCGAATTTCGATTCAGGACAAAACGAATCGCACATGTCTACTATCTATCTATCTATCTATCTATCTATCTATCTATCTATCTATCTATCTATCTATCTATCTATCTCACACCTTCCACTGTATGGCCTAGGTAGAAGGCTAAGCTAAGGTGACAGTGGCCGGGGTACACACCCTACATCTGAACATGCTGAACCCCGACATTGGAATATTATTGTAAAACAAACAACTTGATGAGATGAATGTGCAGATGTCGGTGATCCTGTGTACAATGGGGAGTTCAGATCACTATGAGGTAACATGTTATATAATGAGTGTCAGTATTGTCATCCTAGTGTGGCTTACCTTCTGTGAGATCGCCCCCTTCCAGTCCAAAGGCCTGAACCCTGACATCCAGGAGCACAAGGCTCACATTGGGAGTAACCATCAATTCCACTTCTTCAGAGGTAAATGAACTCCCAAGTGGGGTGACCAAGGCTTCTAGATATGTGCCATTACTTATTAAGATCTCTGTAATACAAACAGAGATAGAGAGCTTACATCAAGACATGACAGCCAAGTGTAGGAAGACATATGATGTATGGTCGGGGGCTGGTATACATAGAAAATAATGTATACAATATGGCTGCAGCTAGTATACAAAGGGAGCCCGGCTATACTCACCTAGACTCATATACAAGGAGCTGAGCATCAAGAAACTATTAAACAATGAGTATGGTGAACATGGGAAATGGTTGTAATGCTGCCTAGATGAATGCATGGATAGAAGGCTGAGCCCAGCTAGACCATTACACCAGGAACCAAAACTGATTATAGTAGGGACGGTAAAAGTGAAAGAAAGTAACCAGACTGGGACTAAGTTCCCAAGAAAATAAATCAGGTAAAAATACAACCTGTATGGGGTCCCTCTGTCCAGACTGAGTTCTGGGTGTAGCAGGTTCAACATACAAAGATGGTCTGAGGTATAAACAGGATGATACAATGGAGAGTGGGGGCCAGGGTCAGCACACAAGGACCAGTGCTGTACAAGGGTAACAATGATACTGGTACAGACATTATTGGGTTACATAGAGCAAGTATAGGAGACAACAATGGTGAACATGACCATGGGTGGTATAAGAATATCCTATGCTGAGCATAAATATAACAAATACAGACATTTTCAGTGCTCGGCTTAAAAGGTCAGTTCACCAAAAAGTGATATACGAGGAGCTTGGTCAGCCCCTGGCTTCATATACGTGTCATGGACAGACTGAACAGTGGACCTTCTGTGCTATCTGGATACTGTATATGGAAAGGGAGTGAGCCCTAAAAAGGGCCGAGGTGTAAAGTCTAAGTACAGACCACCAGATCCTCACCAGAGCACCCTGCATGGGGTGATGGGCATTATTGGGAGGTATACCAGGTTGGGGCCCTCTGGAACACATGTGCAGCTGGCAGGGGTAGAACCAGAGTGTGCTCAACAGGCAATTTCAGAAATGGGGACAGACCAAGGGTCAAGGCAGTCAGCAAAACAAGAGTTGCCAAATACAAGCCTAAGCTGATAACAATGGAAACAGGAACACAGGAGTGTCGAAACTAACACAGCCTGGAGCTCAGACTAGGAAATTAGTGTATTGGTCAGGTGATGTGTGTCAGCCTATGCACAGCTAAATAGTGAGGCGGATTAGTGGGCTGGGTGGGTGCTGACTGTGAAGGTGAAATATCAATGATCAGGATGAGTCTGTACATCTCCATACATCTCAGTCCTGATACAAGGAAGGAGCTATCACATGGTGAGAGGTTTACATGCAGCAGATGATCTCTGACAATATGTCTCGGTTCTCCCAATACTGAGATCTCTGGACCATTCCCAGCTCTGCTCCTGTCCACAATAGAGCGGGTGTACAGACCCGGGAACTCAGCACAGGGATGGTGGGGGCCCCTCATAATGGGCACAGCGGGTGTACAGACCTGGGAACTCAGCACAGGGATGGTGGAAGCCCCTCATAATGGGCACAGAAGGTGTACAGACCCGAGAACTCAGCTCAGGGATCTCACCAATAAAGTCCCCAGAAGACAGAGGAGAATGTAGCAGGATTTGCTCTCCGGCATCTAACAAACCTTGAAATATAATGTGTTGGGTGGACTTGGATTAGAACATTGGAACTCTAGTAAGTTTTGATGGAATATTCGGGCAGTGTGAAGTTATTTTGGTGTTTTTAACAGGTCCTCCTGGAAATGACAATGTCAGACTTCTGTAGCTGTCACCACAATACCCATCGGCCCTTGCGATTGGAGGTGATGGGACGATGATCTGAAGAACGCAAAGAAGACAAGGATCAGTATAAGATAGAGCGGGGGATGGGTTATAAATATAGTGTCGGGATCATTTTATACATAACAGCAAAAGTAATTCTCAGACTTTCTTATCTCTCTTTCTAATCACTGGTGGACCTAAGGTACAGTGGGCCCTGGTGCAAGATTTTTTTTGGCTCCCCCTGGCTCTTACAATGCCCACACTGCCCATCCCTCTGACCACCTGAGAGCCCACACTGGCCACCTGAGATCCCCAATGACCACCTGCAAACAGGCACTGGCTACCTGAGAGCCCCACTGACCACCTGAGAGTCCGCATTGACTACCCAAAAGCCCGTACCGGCCACATGAGAGCCCCACTGGCCACATGAGAGCCCCACTGACCACCTGAGAGCCCATACTGGCCACCTAAGAGCCCATACTGGCCACCTAAGAGCCCGCACTGGCTACCTGAGAGCCCCCACTGACCACCTGAGAGCCCCACTGACCACCTAGGAGCCCCCACTGACCACCTGAGAGCCCCCACTGACCACCTGAGAGCAGGAAAACAAGCTCAGGGCTCCAACCGATTCTGCATTTCGGTGACTTGCATAATTATTTAATTAAATATTACAATGTAATAAGAATAGAAATTAAGCAGTGCACAATAAATGCGCTTGAAATATCCCAAAACCATCCCCCTCTCCCTACCCTCACATCCCCCCACTACCAATATTTTATACAGCAATGCAGAATACCATCTATAGCCTTTGCCATTCTGCTTTGCCGTATAAAGTATTGTTGGGAGTTGTAGTCTTCTATAACCTTTATGTAAAAAAAAAGGAATAAGACTCCCCGGAGATATAGTAAGACAGCCAGTATCCTAGATGAGGGAAAATGGTTGTCACTGAAAATAGATATGGTCTGTAACTAGGTAAATTATGGAGGAACAAAGAGAGGTTGGTCGCAAGCACCGTTCTGTGCGCTGACCAAAAAGAAGTTAATTCAGACCTTGGTTAGGAGAATATATTGATAATTTTATTTCAAAACATAGAAAGAAATTGCACCAATTCCAAAAATAGACATCACACACTTTAAAATCGACAACGTTGTCTCATATAGACAAACCTACACATACTTAGTGGGTAACCCTTGCTTCACCTTTTAGAATTGATATTGTATTGCCATGACACGAAATTGCTCCTCTAGCAGGAAGTGATTTTATTCTCATCAGTGTAATGTATCAGATAATGGCAAAGAAAGTCTTAGCTCAGCCGTGGGCTATCTGTGAAACAAGCCAGTAGATGGAGTTAGAGAGTCATCTCTTTCTTTGAGAAAGAATCATACAGGTGAGAAATAGCCATATCTCGGTTTTTCTTTTCAATAGCCATATCTCGGTTTTCCTTTTCAATAGCCATATCTCGGTTTTTCTTTTCAATAGCAATATCTCGGTTAGCGGTTAGTTTTCTATGATTATCGTTATAGCTTATAGATGGATCAAATGGATCACTTTTAGTTTTTTGTCTTCAAAGTAGGTAGGCCGTAAATCAATGAAATGGCCTCCCTTTCAGGCGGGTATTCATCACATTTTCATATAATTAGAACAAAGTAATCCATTAGACATTAGCTCAGTAGAGAAAGAGAAGAAAAGATGATTGAAAGTTATGTATAACTCACGATCTTCCCGAGTTGGTAACTTGAAGGAGCCGTTTTTTTAGATGCTGCGGCTGATTCCCATTAGGTCCTGTTTGACATAGGGATTTTTCAATCCAGTATAGTGGTTTGGTCCGAGGTTGTGCAGTGGGTACTAACCGGTTTTCCCCTTAGTTGCAGTTTTGGATGTAAGAGGAGTTTAGCGGGTCATGTTAAATCATCAGTTTAGGAGGACATGCCGATGTGGGAGGATATCGGTATAGTCCTCGGTGATTCAGGGTCTTCCACACAGACACAAAGCGTCGAAGCGTTTCGCCCCTCCTACTGGGGCTTCGTCAGGACGTAGTCTTGGGGTGATGACGTGATCATTTTATAGGGAGTCCTGTTAAATCTGTCATTAACCCCTAACGGTTCGAAAACCGACATTTTATAAGGGTATGGGTGGTTTGCATATGAAGCTCCATTTTTCTCTTGTTGTACAGAGTTTAAAAGTAAGTAAAACAGGGTGATATAGGCATCTATTCCTATCACCTAGTTGTTTGCTGTAGCTGGATATAAAACCTCATGTAATTATTTAGTCATTATTCGTTTAGATAAATTGGTCCTATATTTATTTGGGATCAAAGCTTTCCATTAGTTATTTGTAAGGGATGCATCAAGATAGTATAAAGGATATAGATAGGTGGATATATATATAATGAGGGAAAGTGTATCCGTGTTCACTTGCAATGGATATGTCTCAACTTATAGGAAGACTTGGAGATTGAATTCAGTGTTGAGCCCTTTAGGGGCTAGTGTATCCAACCTGTACATCTACATTTTTTCTTTTTGCTTTAGAATCTTGTTGCTTTAGAAGTCCCCTCTTCTGGCTGAGAGGTTTAGGACATAGATTCCTTTTACTTTTAGGCCTTCCGGGTTGCCCTTGTGGAATCTATCAAAATGTTGGGCGATAGGGCTATCCACATTTGCTGTCTTTTTGTGGAAGTTTTTTATATCCCTCAGATGTTCTCCAAATCTAACCCCTAATTGACGCTTAGTTTTGCCAATATAGTACTTGCCACAGGGCCATTCCATTTGGTATATTACCCTACTTGTGGTGCAGTTGATGAATTCTTTTATGTTGTAGTTTTTTCCCTATCACTGGTGTAGAATATTTTGTTATCATTAATATATATATACTGGTGTAGAATATTTTGCTTTTTTCTACAAACGGGCAGATTTAGCATTTTCCACAGGGGTACATTCCAGTGATTTTTGTTCTTTCACTCTTTAGCCACATGTCCTTTTGTATTGGGTTTGTATTCTGAGGAGACCAGATGGTCTCGCAGGTTCCGAGCCCTCCGAGCTATTAATTGTGGGTATGGACCTACTATGTCCTTTATAATCGGATTTAGATGTAACACATGCCAGTGTTTCTGAAGGATTATTTTTAGGTTCTCCCATTGTGCCCCATATTGCGTAATCATTCGGACCGGGCCCTCAAAATCTTCTTTCTTCTCTTTCCTCCTTGCCCCCTCATATAATATCTGGGTTCTTTGTTTTTGGTTGGCTTTCATTTTGCTATTCCTTAGCGTCCTATGTGGGTATCCTCTTTGTCTGAACCTGTCATACATTTCTCTTGATTCTCTCTGAAAGTCCTTGGGTAATGAGCAGTTTCTTTTAATTCGTAGAAATTGACCTGTTGGTATCCCTTGTATCAAGGTTTTTGGATGGTGACTTGTGGCATGCAAAATGGTGTTCGCTGCCGTCTCCTTCCTGAAAGTTTTTGTGATAAGTTCTTCTTTCTCAATTCTTATTTTTAGGTCAAGGAACGGGATCTCATGTTGGCTTGCTGTGTATGTTAAACGTAGGTTTCTATCGTTTTCGTCTAGTTCCTGCATAAAGTTTTCCAGGTGTTCTTGTGGACCTTCCCAGATCATGACCACGTCGTCAATATACCTAAGCCATAGTTTTATGTTTCAGGTACCAGTCGTTGGTATACACTTCCTCTTCTTCCCACAGGCCTAGATGCAGACAGGCATATGCAGGTTCCCAAGGGGCCCCCATCGACGTTCCGTTTATTTGTTTGTAGAATTTGTTGTTAAATTGGAAGAAGTTGTTATTGAGGGCAAATTCTAACATCTCTACTAGAAATTCATTCTGGGCAGCTGTCTGTGGAAAATGTTGCTCCAGGAAGTGGTATACTGCTTTCAATCCCCAGTGGTGGGGAATGGACGTATACAGGGACTCCACGTCTATTCCAACTAGGAGGCATCCATTTTTTATCTTTACCCCATCTAGTTTTCTGAGGACATCCCCCGTGTCCTTCACATAGGAGGGTAGGTCAAAGACTAGATCTTTCAAGAGGGTGTCTAGGTACTTGCCTAGGTTTTCTAAGGGACCTCCCACTGCAGAGACTATAGGTCTGCCCGGGGGGAGGGTTTATCTTTATGGATCTTGGGAATGATGTAGAAGGTTGGCATATTGTATTCTTTTATTCTTAAGAATCTATATTCTTTGATTGACACGAGGCCCACCTCTTTGGCCATATCTAGTTTGAAAATAAATTCTGTAGTCACGTCTAGGAAGGGACATTTGTCTAGTTTTCTGTATGTTTTGTCATCCGAGAGCAGGCGTTTAACTTCTCCTGTATACATGTACTTCTTTTGGTCAGCGCACAGAACGGTGCTTGCGACCAACCTCTCTTTGTTCCTTCTATAACCTTTACCATTCTGCATTTCTGTATAAAGTATTGCTGCGAGTTGTAGTCCTCTATTGCTGGTAACCGCTATAGAGAACTATAACTCACAATAATACTGTATACAGAAATGCAGATTAATTCCATCATTTATGGAGGACTACAACTCCCAGCAATACTATATACAGAAATGCAGAATGGTAATGGCTATAGAGGACTACAACTCCCAGTAATACTTTATACAGAAATGCAGATTAGTTCCATCGGTTATAGAGGACTACAAACAATGTCACAGAACACAGGCACAGAGATGAAAGCAGTCACCTTACCTGACTGTCCTCCAGGCTGGATCCCCATGCAGCAGGGAGAGGCAGCGGGCTGTGTATTCAGGAAGCTGCTCTCTGAGTCCTCCTGGCCAAGGCCCCAGCGCTGCCTCACAGTGTGCCTGCAGTACAATTACTCCCGGCCCTCTCCCGCCTCCTTCCTCATTGCGCGGCGGCCAGGCGGATGGTGCCCGTCACCTGGCGCCCCACACTATTCATTCCCCTGTCCTGCCACTAGTAATGTGCCTGGGTCTACTGGGCCCCCTTAGGCTCAGGCCCTGGTGCAGCCGCACCGGCGGTAGTTCCGCCCCTATTTTCTATAACCCGTGTTCATTGTATCTCCCCCCAAACTCGGCCCCTCCTCCTATGTGTTTTACCCTCTGTCAGGGCTTTGTCATGGAGGGAAAGGAGTCACAGAGGGGTGAGGACATTTCTATACACTCCATTCACACAATTCACAATCTTACAGATACAATGTATTTATGTTAAAGAAGAACTCCGGCGAGACTTGTATGAACCCTTGCAGTGGGGTGACGTTATACTCACCTTGCTCTCAGACTCGTCCTCCCATTCTCTCCTCCTCCTCTACAGGGGGTCTCAGGTGCCATAAATCTTCACATTCTATACAATGTGTATAGACACGAGGATGCTGAGGAACGTTCTAATACTGCAGCATACTTGATGGACATGTGCCTTTTTTCAACCTGACTAACTATGTAACTATATAGGAGGAGAGAGGCTTCAGTTACTGGAGAAGCAGGGACCCGGCTCAGCGTTTTGGGTGACTATAACTTTTTTTTACACCTAGAGAAAAACAAGCAGTTACCCCTTGGAGTGTGTGTGTGGGGGG
>NW_017308306.1:26825-41827 GCF_000935625.1 Nanorana parkeri | reverse complement strand
CGTGGGCCGTGGGGGGGGGGGGGGGGGGGGGGGGGGGGGGGAAGGGGAGGGGCTAGCTCCGCTGCAAGGGTTCATAAAAGTTTTACTGGAGTTCTTCTTTAATTTTGTCCCTTTTGTCAGCCATAAACCATCACATAATGATTCCCCGTCTTCCTACAACCACCACATTGTCACACCTCCACTTTATAAGAACCCCCCATAAAAACAATGACTTTTAGTAGTAAATGTATTAACCTTTTCCCTGCCCCCAATGTAAGGCATACAGCAGAACACAACTGCTTCCCGCTGGCCATGTCAGTATGCCTCACGTCCGTGGTTTTCACCCTTCTACTATAAGCTGAGGTTGAAAGCGTTCTGCGGGGCTTGGCAGAGAAAGGGTTAAAACCAGGTTTACAAACAGAATTAACATTCAAACCCAATGGTGGACGTTGTGGATCCCTTTGTAGAATCTTACTGACATTTCAACCAAAATAAGACCAATTTCTACCTCAGCAAGAAATAAAAAAAAATACTCCTTTGCCTCTATGACTGAACCCTAAAAAAGGGCGAAATGTGTCAGGAGAGGAGAAGAATTTGGGGGGAGATGCAATAAACATTGTACAATAAAGTTTGTTGAAAAGAGACATTGTGTGTATCGCTGTATCGGAGAAAGAGATGGACCCCGTTGCTGGTGAGTACAGTCGGGGTATACCGGGAGTAATAACATTTTCCTGTGTTGTGGAATTCACAGAGCCGACTGTAACCCGTCACCTCATCCAGATACAGACTGTTCTGCCCCCCCTGCACGTTACCCTGTGGCCTGTATATAGCTCGACATGCAGCTAAGCCCTCCTATTCAGCAATACGCCAAACTAAGTGAAATCTTGGTGCTGTACTAACAAAACAGGCTGGGTGGAACTGGTGAAGAATAACATGAAAACATATGAGCATGTAAATGAGGTGATAGCTCACAAATATAAACAGAAACAAGTTTGTCTCTACCAGCGATGCTGCAGTATGGCAAATCTGGGCACTTACTCCAGACATGCGCTCAGGATGGCATGAGATTCTCTTCTCCTTGGTTGCAAGATGGAGTCTAAGTGCCACAATGCATTTCTTTCTTTCTTCATGGGCTGAGAAAGAAAGTAATGCATTGCTGGTTGCTAGGACACCGCCAGCTCCCTGCATCCTAGCAACCAATGACAAAGTGCCGGCTGTCTTCATCCTCTCTACTAATGACGTTACGGGGCCTGCACAGTGTTATCGGTTGCTAGGACGCAGGATCCTTGCAGCCAGTGCAATGGAAAGTTATCATTTAGTGGTGGTGGTGATATCAGTACTAAATAAATGACTTCTGGCTTCAGCAACGGAGGTTTGGGGGGGGAGGGGCGGTGATCAGGCCAAATCTAGTAATTTATTTTTCCCATTTGTTGAACTGTGAACAGCTCAGGATCAGGCTGAACTCGGGCCAACCAGAACCAGAACCTTAACCTCATCCCTACTGGTAATCGCAGATTCTGATTATTATAATTATTAATATAAAACATTCCTTTCTCACAAAACTGGATTATATGTTCTTTATTGTCCCTCAGACCTTCACAACCTCTAGCTTAGTCCTGTGTATAACTTACATTTGTGATGTTGGTGGTGTTCAGCCTTACTATGAAGATTGCCTTCATTCTTAGACAGTCTCCGGATCTGCCCACCACAATGTACTCTGTTGGGGAGGGTGCAGGAGAAGGAGGTTGTGCGGTATGATGTGTGGGTGGCACAGTGGTCCCATGTGTTCTGTGGTCCTCAGTAGTTGTATTTGGACAATGATCACACTGCGGAGTCCTTATATTCTGCATAGGAGCCGGTCTTGGTGTGACAGCGTGAATGTCCCCGAGGTACTCTGCAATAAAAAGACGATATAAAGACAGATGAGAGACACCTCAATGACACCTACAACTGAAATGATTTCCAGTGACAACAATCAATAGATCTTATTTTATGGATCATAAACAATGTCAGGTGATCACTTGTCAGTCACAAATTTCTGAGACATATTGGAGACTTTTGTCCTTTACAAGTGAACGTATTGCCACATCATTATACAATCATGAATAGAGGAGGGAAAGGTGATAACCCTTCAATTATTCTCCCAGAGAAACAACAGGAAGAGAAGGGAACTCTCTGCAAAATAAAGCAAATTCCCCATAGTGGGGGATCCCTGTGGTAGTAATGGTGACATTTATCTGCTGATTCCCTCCAGCATTCATTAGAATTGTTACATTGTATCTTTTGTTATTAAGATTCTACCCAAAAGTGATGTGTTCACAAAAGTCAAAGCACCCTGGTGCCAGGGTCTCTGTCTTGTTGAAGGATCCCAGTGCCTGATTCTCAAATGACCCATGGGACCCCAGTTTAGCGATATCAGCTGCCAAACCTGTTCAAATATATGCTACTGACACCTCTGTTTCTATTGCATAGTGCTTGGGAAGTGCTGACTAGCCGTTAAATTTAGCAATAAAAACCTGATGGACTTTAAAAACTAAAAATGTCTTGGCTCTACATGCACTTTAAATATACAGATCTGTTGTTGTTGAGTGACAAATGCTTTTTTAAATATAATTGCAATAGCTACACTTACTGATCATTTTCTACCAAGCCAGATATTACAAATTCCACAAAAGGTAGAAATAACAGACTTTAAAGGAGAACTATGGGGTTAGGGCTTTCCCCATAGTTCTCCTAAGGGTAACGGGAGGACACAAACTAGCGTCCTCCTGTCACCCAAAGATCAGTATACCGCGAGCTAACTATCTGTCTAATGGATTTATTAACATTTGTCTTATTGTGTTTGGAACATATCGATATCGAGCCTTTGTGGTTGTATTGTTATTACTATCTTTATATTTACATTGGCACCACCACTTTCCTTTGTATACACATTCCATAGACTTCCATTCTCTATATCTCTAGTGACCAGCTGACTTATTACATTATTATTCATTTCTCTTACACAGGTTTCTATTTTTTCCAACCAGATTTATACAGCTCTTGATATTTCCTCCTAGCAAAGTAGACCTCTTTTTATTTCAGTTTTGAGTAAGGTTTGTGTGGGGAGGGGGGCGTGTTTTGGGACGCCTAAAGGAGAGGGAGCACGGGGTGGGTTAATTTTTAAAAATTGACTTCTTTAACAGGTGTCAGAAAAGTGCTTTAAACTCAAGATTTGAAGTCCATTTATCGCAGACAGTCACTTTGAAGACAAACTAGCCAAAGTTTTACACTGGAGCATTATTAAAGCCCGATTCAGCCTTCAGAATAAATCAGATCATTATATTCCAGGAGCAATAAAACAAAAGGAGTTTCATGTCTTACATTTCATTTTCTTTCTAGGGCAGTCATAGGCCGAGTAGAAAAGTCTGTCCTCTGCTGGCACCTGCAGAGATCCTAAAGCCGGGTACAGACTGGGAGATTTTCAAACGAACTTTCATATGACAAATCTGATCAGTACATTCGATAATGTGTTTAGAGACCTGACAAATGTTGTTTGATTTTAACATTTGATTTTGGAATGAATGGAGTTTCTTTAATGAAAACCACATTCACTGTTAGAATTTCATTCGTTTGGTAAAAATGTCCATCCTGCTCACTGAATTTTTTTCTTCACTTTGGATGAAATGGATTGTTGATTTGACCACAATAATGAGTAGAAAATTGAGTGAACATTCCAATAATGTATCCTTGCCCAGATCTTTATTTCCATTTACTTTAACTTCCCATGATTGTGTAAATCCGACTAAAATCAAATCCCCCTCTGTCACCTCAACTAGGGATGTTCAGATACCAAGTACCGTACTCGGCACAAGTACAGATACAGATTTTCCAGCTCCAAGACTAGACTAGTGAAAAATTCAAACGTTAGGAGGCAGCTGTCATTTATAACTACCCTCCCATTGTAAAAAAACAGCCGGCCGGGAGCTCTCTAGATCTGAGCGGGCGTCTTTAGACGTCCCAGCGGGATATACCGACAAATTTAAAAACAGGCACCGATGCCTGTTAACATACAAGCGATCCGCCAGCTTTAGAGACATCAGGGGTCTCTGATGTCTCTAAATATTTTATTACCCAATATTTTATATTATTACCCAATATTTTACCAAAATATTGGGTAATAATAAATGTTTCATAACACTTGTAAAACAATTTTCTCGTGAACTAAACGACCTGGTCAGAGATTTGGAATTGCCTAAGAGTAAGGCAGAGCCACTGGGCTCCAGATTACAACTGTGGAACCTCTTGCAGAGTGATGTCAAGATCTCCTTTTTCCGTGATCGCCAAAAAGATCTGGTTCAGTATTTCTTATTGGAAGGTGATTTGGTTTATTGCAATAATATCGATGGCTTAGGCACAGATTGACTGGAGTAAGTCCGCTGTCCCCCCTGTGTATTACTGCGCTCCATATTAATTGACCCTGTATTTACTTGCTCTATGTTTATTATCCCCTAACTATCTGATCCATTAAATTGTCCCACAACAGGTTTAGGAAACAGCCGGCCTTTATAGAATGAGCGGTTACATGTGGCCAATCAATGTCCGGAGAATTGAAGACACCCATTATAACAACATATCCCTGCTTCCCAGCTATTTCTATTTGGGAATTGTAGGTGAGCCTCCTCCTCTTCCCTTATGTTCGGGGGTTTGTAACACACACCCATAACACTGGTCTACAAATTTTGGGAAATTATCGATAAAATGTGTTAATTCTCACATATTTTGATTAGATGAATTAGAAAACAGGTGATGAAGGTTCTGGTTGGTTGGTTGGCTAAAGTTTTCAAGATATTTCAGAATAAAGATTTATACACAGGCGAGTATATGTGCCTACAAGAGAGCGAGGTGTCTGATGATCATGATGAGAAAGTATGGTAGAACAATGAAAAATGTTTTTCACTCAGAAGCCAAGATGCCTCGAAACTGTGTAATCAACGCAGATAACTTCGTGGCAAGGTTCCATTTGCATCTCAAAAGTGCAGTGTGATGGCAGTGGTAAAAAAAAGGCATACCAACTATTATTTTGGATGCAAAATAGGGTGTCAGGACAAGAGTTGGGCCCCTCACTATTATTGCATTACATATGACGGCTTATCTGCGTCATTGGCTAAACAAGAAGGAAAAGTTCATGCCTTTCACAGTCCCAATGGTGTGGAGGGAACCCACCAATCGCAGTAGCGACTGCTATTTTTGCATGGCTTCAAAGGGGATCTTAAGAAAGACGAAGTGGACCGTGGAATATCCAAACATTCCAATCCCACTGCGTCCTGTACCCCATGGTGAGGACTCGCCTATTCCAGATCCACCAGAATCCTACTCTCTAGACTCAGATGATGATAAAGACGATGAGAAGGATGCAGCTGATCCGGGGCCGTCGATGTCAGCGGACGCAAACGTTAGCCCAACCGTAAGCCCCTCCTGAACCACATTTCAATTCACAGCGTGAACTAAACGACCTGGTCAGAGATTTGGAATTGCCTAAGAGTAAGGCAGAGCCACTGGGCTCCAGATTACAACTGTGGAACAAAAGAAAGCTCTATCTGTCCCCAAAATTGGTATAAAATTCATTTCAGTACAGCGTTGCATGACGGAATAAATGTCAATCAAAGTACCGCAGCGCTGAATACTGAAAAATGGTCTGGCCAGGAAGGGGGTCTAAACACCTGGTCTTCTAGCGGTTAAGGAGCACACGGAGCTCCTGGGATTTGTACATCTCTTATATAATGTATGATTTTTTTAATAAATATAAATAAAGGGGATGCACCAATGCCAGTTTTCCAAGTACGAGTACTGATACATTTTTGTTTATTTTCATGTGACAGTTTTTCTAAAACAATACAGACTAATGATTTCAGGACAGTGGTGGAGCGTCAGAGCCCGGTCCCAGCTGCAACCACTGCAACCCTGATAGTTCTCATGAAAATGCCAAGTATCTGCACTGGTAGCTGAACTGTTATCTGAACATCCCTAAGGCTGGGTTCACACCTGGGCGTATTTTTTCAGCTTGTTTTTTAGCACGTTTTTCCGTTCAGTGAAACGCGCGTTTCACTGGCGGTATTATTTCCCCCCCCCTTATTTTCTCTATTTTTAATTATTTTTTTTCACTTTCAAACTTCCCACCGCGGCTGCTCGCAAGGGACGAGACCCGGAAGTAGGCAGCCGCCGGAGGACACAGCGGGGATCAAGGTAAGACCTGTATGCTGTATTCCCGAGTGTTAGTTTAAAAGCTCCTCCAGTCTTTTAACCATTTTCTCCCCCAAAAGTGCTACACCTTCCCCATTTAGATGCAGTCCATCTCTGCTGTAGAGCTGTTAACCAACTGAGAAGTCAGCCCAGTTCTCCATGAACTCAAAGCCCTCTTTCCAACACCAGCTCCGTAGCCACTTGTTTAGTTCTCACAACTCCCTCTACCTCTCTGAAGTGGCTCTTGGCACTGGCAGTATTTCAGAAATACATGAATATTGTATTCAGAATTTCCGGCTCCACCATACAATTGTGCAGTAAAGATTCTTTCTCTTCACAGATATAATAACTTCTGACACTCCTTATGGTGAATATAGAAGAACTTGTAGTCACAGTGTATGTGATAACTGGCCGTTGTAATATATATGAGCTGACAAGCGGCGGGGGATTCCAAAATAAAGAAATGTCATGTAGAAAATGTCATCTGGAATCTGTGATATTGATGAATCAGATATAATATATATGACTGACCGTAGCTGGTGATCAATAACAAATGAGAATAGATCCCAGAATGATGAGTGCACATGCAGCAATAGTCAGGTGAGATCTTTATTATATCTCCATCAATTCCCAAGGATGTCCTCCTGCTTTCCAGCTCCCTCGTCAACTCCTTCCATACTCGCCTCCAGGACTTCTCTAGAGTCTCTCCCATCCTCTGGAACTTTTTACCTCAACCTGTCCATCTATCTCCCACTCTGACTGCCTTTAGGCGTTCCCTAAAGACTCATAATCCTCCTGTCCCATCGCACTCCTGACCGGACAAAAACCCAAATCCAACTGGGTGGGTGCGGTAGTGACAGCGGATGCCTCTGTAAAATGTAGATAGATGAAAGTAGTCACTCGCACTCGGTGATATTAAAGTCAATGCTGTTTATTGACTGAGATAACACACATCTCCTTAGCGACGTTATGAGACCATGCGGTCTCGTCCTCAGGTCTCGTCCGCATGGTCTCATAACGTC
The DNA here is from genome assembly GCF_000935625.1 of Nanorana parkeri. NCBI lineage: Eukaryota > Metazoa > Chordata > Amphibia > Anura > Dicroglossidae > Nanorana > Nanorana parkeri. The sequence continues at coordinate 34,604 of NW_017308306.1, read as the reverse complement.
GCTAAGGAGATGTGTGTTATCTCAGTCAATAAACAGCATTGACTTTAATATCATGGAGTGCGAGTGACTACTTTCATCAACCCTAAAGACTCATCTCTTCAGGGAAGCCTTTCCCACCTCAACCTAACCGCTTAACCATCACGTTCTCAAACAATTCATCACCACACAGCTACCTCCTCAGGTATCACTAGCCTCTCCCTTTTAGATTGTAAGCCCTCAGGGGCAGGGCCATCCTCCTTACCATCTTGTCTTGAATTGTATTGTGAATGTAATGTCTCCCTTATATTGTAAAGCGCTGCACAAACTGCTGGCGCTATAAATATCCTATAAAATGATAATAATAATGTCCATGTGCAAAATACAAGTCCACTATAGGAATGTGATTGTCACAGCCAACACTTATATATGATCACATCACGTATCACATCGAAAGAGCTGCTAACCAAGAACATGAATATGTGATAATGAATAACTCTTTCAGAAGAAGTTGAAGGACGTATTATCATGAGGTATGGAAGACACATCTATACTAGATGTCTGCCTAGATATACCTCATGGGGGGTAACGTTCCCACAATGCCCATTGTCAGAGTAAAGAACATTCCCCATAGAAATGTACATATATATCTCCATTTATAAACATCCAATGCAATCCCTTCATTCTATAACCACACTGGCAGATAAATGGAGGTTATAATAAAAGAGCTCAGAATCCTTACAGACAATATTTTACAATAACCTGTGTTGTCATATATTTATAATGTGTACATTCCACTACCTTAGCTCTATGTTACCAAGACAATGTCTACATGGGACACGATCCAACAAGGGCACATTATATAAACCATATCATATCTGACTTCTATATATAGAAAACTCAGACTGTCATATAAACCAGAGGGGGATATTACCTCCATTGTCTTTGTATTCCTACTTTGTCATTCCCCCCCGTGGTCAGACTCTGTGTACCATGTACAAGTATTAAGTGTCTGGTCACAGGGGACCTCACATTAAAAGTAGGAATATCACAGATGTGATCATATACATTTTCCTTTACTGCTCTGATGGTCTTACCCATATATAAAGCTCTGCAGGTACAAGTTGGAATATATATGATCCCTTCAGTGTCACAGCTAATGGATCCGTAACATTTCCAGATTCTACCAGCAGATAATGTCAAAGTATCGCCCTCCAAAAGGTATTTCCAGAACTCACCTCGGCCACGTTCCCAGACACCTCTTCTGTCCCCTTCTCCTTGTTTACACTCCACTAGATTGCTGAGGACATTTATTCTGGAGAATCGATCACAATGCAGATCAATGAAATATTGTTTTCAGATCATTATATGATAGATGATATTTTTTGATATCTTCAGTCCATCAATGTGATCGTCTATCTGTCTGGGAATGGTGTGATTGGATTGTCTATATGGCTCCTTACTTTGCATAGCTGTTGGTTCATTTTGATGAGCGGCCATAAATCTTATGAGCCAACTCACTGAAGTCAGAATAGATCTGTCAGTGCTGGGTACTCACCCTCCATCATATTGTCTCCAGTCACTGCACAGAACAAGGTGACCCCATGTAGAAGGAAGATCGGTAAAAGTAGACGGACTTCCATCCCTGCAGGCTGAGCTCCGAGCAATGAAAGAAACAACAACTGATGATGGGAGATACTTGTCAGTAGAAGTGCGTGATCTGTCGGATGAGTTCTAATGATCATATCTCACAGTTATGTATATCTGCTTATAATGATAAAACATGTTATTCTGACGGTTGGAATTGTTTTAACTGAAACTTGTAGTCAGCTGATGAATGAACTGGTGACAAATAGTCAGTCAGAGTCCTTGTCGGGGTATCTGAAGTGATCAAAAAATGTTCAAAACACATAATGGGGGATTTATTAAAACTGAAGCAGACAAAATCTGAAACAGTCGTGCCATGGTGACCAATCAGCTTCTCTCTTCAGTTCGTTCAGTTAAGATTTGAAAATGAGGGAGAGAAGCTGATTGGCTGCCTTGCAAAACTGCTTCACATTTTGTCTGCTCCAAATTTGATAAATTCCCTTCAATATCTTTTTTAAAACAAGTCTTCCTGATGTGAAGAGAACCTGTCAGGTCTGTAAAGATAAGAAAGAGGAACTTCCCTGTAATAGAAGAGACGGTATACACACCTCTCCAGTGGTCTGGTTCTCCTCCTTCATCTCCATTCCAGGACTGCAGCCTCCATTAGTCTCCTCAGTATTTAACACTTCTGGGACTGTCAGATGTCTGTCTTCCCCAACACATGTCCTGGTTCCATCCTCCGACCCCTACATGACTACAGAACACAGCAGTGACATATGGATCAGAGGAAGGAACCTTAGTGTGTGGTTGGGGACACAGACATCTGATGATTGTTGAATGCTGAAGAGAGTAATGGAGGCTGCAGTGCTGGAATGGAGGGAAGATAAGAGACATGGTCCACCGGAGAGTATACTGTCACTTATGTTGCAGAGATCTGGCATTTGGATTTCTTTATAGACCTGACAGGTTCTCTTTATATAGCAGCGTGTGTATAAAATACATAAAAATCGAAATATCCATCTGATAGAAAAGATCCAATAATGTCAAAGTCTAAATAGTATCTGTAATATTCTCAGACCACATCAATGGAGGAAACATCTTGTGGGCATTATATATAATGGTAAAATATGATTGTAGCAAACACTGGTGTGAGATTTCTGCAGATTCACGTCACAGAGAACCCGTCCAGAATGGGAAATTCACAACAAGCTGAATCTTCGCTATTAAAGTTCAATTTATAATGTGCTACATACTGTGTTATACATGTTTCTGGGCAGACCAGAGAAACCTTATTATAATTACACAGATAAAGAAACAGAAACATTTTTGTTACATTGTAACTCTGCAGAGGATCTTCCTGAACCCCTCCATGTGTACTTCCAATGTCCCTCAATGTGCAGTCATCTGGGGACGGGGGAGGACGTCTGTCTAAGAACAAAATCCGCTTCTCTCTTCTAAAGTAACATTATATCTTAAGGAAAAACTTTTTTTTTGTTTTGAAAAGAGTAAGAAATGGTCAAATGGCTTGTCTTGTATTGGGAATCTGAGATTTTCTTTTACTTCCTGTCTTGTAGACACAACAAAATGAGGAAAATCCTCACTTAGACACTTGTCATCAGCACAGGGGTCCCCAGTGGAAGTTATCCACTTTATTCCTGGTAGAGAATAATAACTCAAACTAGTTAAGTTCCTTCAATGCATTTTTAAGATTTATCTCCTGAGTTTAGTGTCACTTTAATTTGCCAGGTCCAGATGGCTCACACCCACGAGTTCTCAGGGAGCTTAGCTCTGTAATAGCCAGGCCAATGTCTTGAATTTCTTAAGGACTCCTTACAAACTGGAATGGTACCGACTGACTAACATAAATGTGGTACCAATATTCAAATAGGAACCGAGATGTATGATAGGAAAATACAGAACAGTCAGCTGTAAAATATCTGAGGGTGTGGTAAGGGGCAGGGGCGTAACTAGAAATCACAGGGCCCCATAGCAAAATTTTGTATGGGGCCCCGTGATTGCTAGTTATGCCACTTGCAGAGCCCACCTGATATACGGAACAGCCCACCTGAGAGTGACCCTGCAGAGCCCACCATAGACTCTCTATAGTGGGCTCTGCAGGGTCTCAGATGGGCTGCACATCTCTTACCTGTCAGGGCTATCCGCCTGAGTGGTCGCCAGGCCCCTCCTCCTCTTCCGTCCCCGGGCCCCGCCTCCTCTTCCTTCCCCTGCCCCGCCTTCTCTTCCGTCCCCGGGCCCCGCCTCCTCTTCCGTCCCCGGGCCCCGCCTCCTCTTCCGTCCCCGGGCCCCGCCTCCTCTTACATCACTGGCTCTTAGGTCACCGGCCCGGGCCTCCTCCTTCACTGCAAATGCCAGCCTCTTCTGCAGCAGCTGCTGGCTCTCACTGCCACAGCTCCGCAGCGGCATTTCCTCTTCACCGCCGCTGCTGAGCTGTGTCAGTGACAGCCAGAACCCTGATATGCCATAGCTACCCAAGCAGCCCACACGGCATCAGAGGGATGCCCTGGCAAGGCCCCCCTGTGCCCGGGCCCCATAGCGGCTGCCTGGGTCGCTATGGTGATTGTTACGCCACTGGTAAGGGGCTATAGTCAGGACTTTGTTAGTGAGAATGATATAATGATTCATTATTAAACACCGGCATGGATTTATAAAAGATCGTTCTTGTCAGACCAACCGGAACATTCTATGAGCTGCAGAACATCTTTATAATGATAGAAGGCGGCTCTTCTCTGGAGATGATACTGTTGCTGTATATTGGGACATGTCAGTTACTGAAATGTCCACATGAAGTGAGATAAATCCACAGTTGGTTGGAGTTTGTTGCTCTGACAGTGTACAAGATTGTATCTTTCCTCCGAATCTCTTCTCTTTACATATCCGTAGACCCGATGTTTCTCTTTATGTTTCCTCTGTGAATAATGTGACAGAAAAAAAAGAAATAAACAGGAAACTAACTAACTAGATGAAGATCAGGATGGTTGTAGATTTGGATCTGTAAAGGGAAATGATGATGTTTTTGGCTGCAGCGAAGACTTGAGAGGTAACGATGAGGAGCCTGGAGCTGGTTGTGGAGCCTGTAGGAGCGGATGATGATGATGATGCCGGTACTCTGCTTTACGTGCTGTCTGCAACTCTATGTCAGGTTTCCAACACTTTTTTCTTATCCCTGCATGACTTCAGCTTCTCATATTACCTTTTGTATGTTGTTTCTTCCTTACATATGTAGGGATGTGTTCCCTAAGGCTGCTTAAAGTGACATTAAACCCTCAGATTTTTTAACATAAAACAATAGTGTAATGTGTGCCTTACTGTAATCCATGGTAGTTTCCCTTCTCTTTGCTGCTCTTCCTTTTAAATCCGTATCTATTCTCATGCTCGGGGAGAACTTCCCTTTGCAGCTGAGTGCCTCTTCCTGTAGTGCTGGCTCAGGTTGTGAACCTGCACACAGACACCTTGTATCCATTTCAGAGACAAGGCAGTCTGCTGCAAAACAGAAGTTCTGCCCCGCATGAGAACAGATACAGATTTAAAAGGAAGAGCAGCAAAGAGAAGGGAAACTACCATGGAGTACAGTAAAGCGCACATTACACTATTGTTTTATGTTAAAAAATCTGAGGGTTTAATGTCACTTTAAGCTTACTCTGAATTTTTTCGGTGGTTTTGCTGTAACGTCCTGTTTTCACCAGTAGGGTGAGCTCAGTAGCTGTCTATGTTGTTTCATCTGCCGCCCTCTGTGGTTAGCCTCGACTTTTGTTAGTCAGCCAATCACTGCTGAGCTTGTTATCAGTGGGTTGGGTTTGGCTGCAACAAAACATCCGAGCATGCTTGCTGCTGGAGCTTTTTAGTCTGCAGTGTTTAGTCCTCCTATTAGGTTCTGGGCTTCCCCCTTGGCCTGAGGGATCAGGCATTCGGTGAACACCAAAAACCTGACCTGACCTATGCTGATCTGGCTACTATTATGGAGTGACTGGGGACACTGGAGAAGCACATGCACCTCCACTGATCTATCTGCCCAACATAAGATGATCCAGTCACTTAAGGAGATATCACTGGGAACAATGGAGTAACACCTCAACCTCCACTGGTCCCAGCTGCAGTCATACCTGGTACAGAGAAAACACCGGAACCTCTGTTGTAATGGAGCTACTTCTGTCTGCTGCGTGTGGGTGAAGTCTGTTTCCATTCAGGGAATGGTAGCCGAAGAGAAGATGCGCTGCTGTTGGGTACTCCAGCCCTCCCTTCCCCGGTTCCCCTCTTGTACTATGCCTGGGGACAACATTTTCTCAGTTGGGAGTCCCACTTGCATTACACAAGGCCCAGTTGGATGGAGGCGCTGCCATGAGAAGACTTTATTACCATTCCCATGTTGCGGAGGCTCAGCCTTCAGTTACCACACAGGTGCCATTTTTGTAGCCTGAAGAGAGAAACAACGTAAGTGTTTAACATAAATTCCGTGATGAGCAGGACTTGGCCTAGGAAGAATGGCTTCTCGTTGCAGTATCCTGGTCTTGAAGCAAGTCCTCTCGTCTTATGAAGCGCCCTCGTACTGTCCCCTCCTGTGAATCCCTGGTCTTGTAAAGTGCTGTGCTGGTGAACTCCTCTGTTACCTTTCAGCTACTCGCTTTTTATTGAGAGAAAACTTGCCTAAAACAATGGAAGCTACGCCCCTAGACCTTTAGGAAAATGCAATACAGTTTCCCACCTCTAGGTGGCAGCGTTGTACCATAACATAGTAGGAGTGGAGCTGATCCTGGGAAGGAGAACCATGGATGAACATTGGTTTCTGGAGGTGCCTGAGAAGCTGGAAGTTGGCTTGGACCTGGCAGGGAGTCTGGTGTCTCACCCAGGGAGTCTGTGCTATGTCTGCTTCATGGTCCAGTTCTCTACAATCACAGGATGTCTATCTGGTCTAAAGGTCCTCACACCTGTGGAGACTGTAAGAAGAAAGCTGGGACGTGGTCGGTGAGTCTGGAGTCTGTACTGTCCTGAGGGTGTGTAGTCCTTGTCCCTCTCTCCCATGGGAGGAATGCTGAATTAAACCCTCCAAGTCTCCGATGAACGTTCATATAAAAGTCTTCTAGTCTATATCCAGCTTAACACAGCTCTGGTGGTCGTTTGTTCTGTTCTTTTATATTTATAGCCGTACAATTCAGCAGAGAGACACAAATCTGACACTTTACAATTGTCTTTATTATAAGCAGAGTAATACAAATCATATCAAATCCATGAATATAGGATTAAAGAATGTACAAAGAGAGCTGAGGCATTTGAAGAGAACCTGTCATAAAGAATGTACACAGGAGGATGGAAAGTCTGCCCACATTCCCAGAAGCCCCAAAACTTAGAGCCGTGGACAATGTATTCTATTGTAATCACAACATGAGTTATTGGTAAACTGAATGTATATAAACACATATTATTGCTGTGCACAGAAAACATATTAAAGTTGATGTAAACCCGATCACTAAACATTCAGAAAATGTTTAACCCCTTCGTGACTGACGACGTACAGTGTACGTCGCCAGCATCGGGGCTGTAAAGACTGTCGGCTTTACAACAGAAGCGATCCTGGTGGCTTACCTGTCGCCAGATCGCTTCTGTGTCCTGAAGAAGGGGCCAACCCCCCCCGCCGGACACCGCCGCCGTGCTCGCCCGGGACCGGCGATCTTGGTGTCCGTGGGGAGCTGGGGAGGAGGTCGACAAACTTCCGTTCATCAATCCTCTCCCCGTCATAGTCTCCATCTGCTGCTGAAGATAAACTCCAAACTCCCAGCCAGAGATCCTCGTGTGGTGGATGGGAGGGGTGAGGTCTCTTCTCATTGGCTGGTGGGCAGAACTCCAGAAGACCGAGTGAATGGACCGTACAGACGATCGAGGAAACGTATGCGCGCTCAGCCCTGTCACTGTCATACTGAGAGTCTCAGGGCTGAGAGCTCACAACGTTACCTGACTGCGAGCGAGGTGATGTGCTGTTCCGACAGGGCAAACAAGGCGCCCCTATTATTCATAGGGGCGTCAGGCCCCTATGAATAATAGGGGCCCGGCGCTGAAGTGCTGTCCTCTGCAAAGGCTCCCCACCTCAGCGTCGAGCCCCTATTATTCAGCCTTGGGCACCAGCTGCTTGCTGCTACTGTGCTGGTGCAGAATCAGCACAGTAGCAGCAAGCAGGTGGTGCCAAAGGCTGAATAGGGGTCCGAC
>NW_017308306.1:23996-25789 GCF_000935625.1 Nanorana parkeri | reverse complement strand
GAAAATGCTGCGTGTACAAACTTAGTTACAGGAAAAGCAAACAAATACATCAACAAGACAGGCTGCTACAAACATTCACATGCACCCACTACACTATCTTCTAGTACATGTATGATTTCTAGGAGGGGAAACACTGAAAATGTACTTAGCTCAGGCTGCAGGCTCCACAAATTCCGTGATGAGCAGGACTTGGCCTAGGAAGAATGGCTTCTCGTTGCAGTATCCTGGTCTTGAAGCAAGTCCTCTCGTCTTATGAAGCGCCCTCGTACTGTCCCCTCCTGTGAATCCCTGGTCTTGTAAAGTGCTGTGCTGGTGAACTCCTCTGTTACCTTTCAGCTACTCGCTTTTTATTGAGAGAAAACTTGCCTAAAACAATGGAAGCTACGCCCCTAGACCTTTAGGAAAATGCAATACAGTTTCCCACCTCTAGGTGGCAGCGTTGTACCATAACATAGTAGGAGTGGAGCTGATCCTGGGAAGGAGAACCATGGATGAACATTGGTTTCTGGAGGTGTCTGAGAAGCTGGAAGTTGGCTTGGACCTGGCAGGGAGTCTGGTGTCTCACCCAGGGAGTCTGTGCTATGTCTGCTTCATGGTCCAGTTCTCTACAATCACAGGATGTCTATCTGGTCTAAAGGTCCTCACACCTGTGGAGACTGTAAGAAGAAAGCTGGGACGTGGTCGGTGAGTCTGGAGTCTGTACTGTCCTGAGGGTGTGTAGTCCTTGTCCCTCTCTCCCATGGGAGGAATGCTGAATTAAACCCTCCAAGTCTCCGATGAACGTTCATATAAAAGTCTTCTAGTCTATATCCAGCTTAACACAGCTCTGGTGGTCGTTTGTTCTGTTCTTTTATATTTATAGCCGTACAATTCAGCAGAGAGACACAAATCTGACACTTTACAATTGTCTTTATTATAAGCAGAGTAATACAAATCATATCAAATCCATGAATATAGGATTAAAGAATGTACAAAGAGAGCTGAGGCATTTGAAGAGAACCTGTCATAAAGAATGTACACAGGAGGATGGAAAGTCTGCCCACATTCCCAGAAGCCCCAAAACTTAGAGCCGTGGACAATGTATTCTATTCTAATCACAACATGAGTTATTGGTAAAGTGAATGTATATAAACACATATTATTGCTGTGCACAGAAAACATATTAAAGTTGATGTAAACCCGATCACTAAACATTCAGAAAATGTTTAACCCCTTCGTGACTGACGACGTACAGTGTACGTCGCCAGCATCGGGGCTGTAAAGACTGTCGGCTTTACAACAGAAGCGATCCTGGTGGCTTACCTGTCGCCAGATCGCTTCTGTGTCCTGAAGAAGGGGCCAACCCCCCCCGCCGGACACCGCCGCCGTGCTCGCCCGGGACCGGCGATCTTGGTGTCCGTGGGGAGCTGGGGAGGAGGTCGACAAACTTCCGTTCATCAATCCTCTCCCCGTCATAGTCTCCATCTGCTGCTGAAGATAAACTCCAAACTCCCAGCCAGAGATCCTCGTGTGGTGGATGGGAGGGGTGAGGTCTCTTCTCATTGGCTGGTGGGCAGAACTCCAGAAGACCGAGTGAATGGACCGTACAGACGATCGAGGAAACGTATGCGCGCTCAGCCCTGTCACTGTCATACTGAGAGTCTCAGGGCTGAGAGCTCACAACGTTACCTGACTGCGAGCGAGGTGATGTGCTGTTCCGACAGGGCAAACAAGGCGCCCCTATTATTCATAGGGGCGTCAGGCCCCTATGAATAATAGGGGCCCGGCGCTGAAGTGCTGTCCTCTGCAAAGGC
>NW_017308306.1:18418-23745 GCF_000935625.1 Nanorana parkeri | reverse complement strand
CATTGCTGGCTAACCTTACCAGTGCAGTGACCCAGTACGAGTCGTACGGAACAGTTGGTACGTCCCAACCCCCCCATCTAATGTGATATTTTGGTACCTTCCTGCCCACGTGCAGGAAGGTTTTTTTTCCTGTGCTGATTCTACGGTACGACTGCGGCGGTACGGACACCTTGCCGATCCCTGCGCTACACGGGCGCTCCGATCGGCAAGTTTCTGCTGGCAGCGGGTTCAAGGGGCAGCTGCTTTGGGCCCCACAGCCCTGAATGGGCCCGGGGCAAGCGCCCTCTTTGCCCCGCGTTAAAGACGGCCCTGCATATTGGGTATTGCTGTGAATGCGGGAGGGGGAGGGGGAGCAGTAATTCTGGGGCCTTCATTTACTGATCACTCTAAACTGATGACCTGTAAAGGCTTCTTGAGCGTTGTCTATGATTTTGGGTGCTGTAGTTTTTTGTTATTTAATGGGCTCATGCACTATTAGGGCTTGGCATGTTTGGTATCTATTGACCTGACCCAACTCCATCATTTATATATAACAAACAACGGCCATTATATTGTGCTTGTGTGACTAGAATTCATTTCAGTAGATTTTTTATTGAAATTTAAGATTTGATAAAGAGTTGAGCAAATATGGTGCATCATAAAAACATTCTACTTCCTCCATTTTATTCTACGGGGCCTCTGCTTTTATAAAACATTAAATTGTTTGGGGGGGTTTAAGTAATCTTCCAGCAAAATCTACAAATTTTAACATGTACAAATTTAAAAAATAAATCGGATGCAAAGTGGTTAAAAAGAAATCTGTCCAAAAAATGTTTTTAAAAACTTTTACTTTTTAAAAATGTGTTAATATTGTAGAAAATTACTGGGAGATAAAATAAGGGGCGGAGTTATAATATCTCATCCACTCCCAGTGATCGGAGCAGAAGGAGTGCTCTCTGGTTGTTGGTCTTTGTGTACACGCTCTAACATTTGTTCTACTGGAGGGCGATAATCTTTCTTCCGGCCCAGCAAGCTGCAGACGTATCTCTGACACTGGGAGGAGGCAAAATAATAGATAAGAGGATCCAGACAACAGTTTATGCTGCTGATACAGGAAGAGACGATGTACGCAATATACAGAGAGTGATCACCATACTCCTTCTGCACAAGGTGAATTATATAGATGACATTGGCTGGGCCAAAACAAAGGACAAACATACACAGCACAACCACGGATAGGCGGATAGCTCGCAATCTCTTATGTCTGCCATCAAATTGTGATCTGCTGAGACTGCGGATGATTCCAATGTAACAGAAAGTTGTAATTAATAACGGCAAGAAAATAAACAGTGAGAAAGCCGAGGAGAAATAGGGAAAAATTATAAATGAGAAATAACCCCCAAGGTGCTGATAATCATGACATACTGTGATATCTAGTGCAGGAAATGTATAGGTTTGTTCTCCTATCAGAAGAAGGACAGTGCCGGCCAATGAGATGACCCAGATGACGCCACACACCAGCCAGGCTCGCTTCACTGTGCGCCAGGGGAGAGACCGCACCGGGTAGACCACGGCCAGGAAACGGTCCACGCTGATACTGGTCATGAGCAGGGAGGAGCAGTACATGTTACAGTAATATGCGGCCATGACAAAGTGACACATTCCATCTCCGAACAGCCAATGAGATCCCGAGAATCGATAGACGATATAAAAAGGCAGGACGCTAATGAGGAGGACATCTGCAGTGGCGAGGTTCAGCATGAAGACCACTGCCGGCTTCCTGACCTTCATCTTCACCAGGAACATGACGATCGCCATGATATTGAGAGGAAGAGCCACAAGGAACACAACAGTGTAGATGGATGGGACCAGCCTGGTCACACTCCAACGTCTGGTTGTATTACTTAAAAACTGAACAAAACGTGCATTCCAATCTGGAGAGTAAAACATAATATTTGTTATAAGCGAATGAACTGAATACATTTACCTCGTGTTTAAAACAGAATTCAGCTTAAAAAGCTAAAATAAATAGCTAATAAAAAAAATAATAATCATCCTCAGCAACCCGGAGCTCCTCCCCCCAGTAATTCCTTTTGGTGACTAGATGTCATCAGTCTTCCTCTGAGGAGCCATCACATAGTCTGGGCTCACTGTACTACTGCATTAAATGGGGGGTCAGCAGGGAAGGGGATCTGGTATTTCTCCCGGCAAGTGCTGTGCTAGAACTTCTGTATTGGAGGTGACAGGGTCAATAAAGAGAACCTGTCACCTCCAATTGCTATTACACAGGGGCTTGTTAGCTCTGTGTGATAGCAATAAAGTTAAGTGAAGTTAAGTGGGAAAAAAATAGATCAAAAATTATTAAAGAAATACAAATTTAAAAAATAAATAAAATGTGAAGAGTTATTGTCCTCGGAGCTTCTGCTACAGACTGACATTAACCCCATTATGCCCAATGCAGCCACAAATCCCAGGGGGTCTGCTCTGTTCAAATCTTATGGGGGTTGGGGTTTGTAGTTCTAGAAAAAAAAAAAGTCTGAAGAAGCTGGAGTTTAAAGAAGTTTGTATTTGGGGTTGAAGAGTAATATTGTACAAGAGCTCCTAGAACTCTTGTTAGAGCTCCTCGATAAGTTCGTAGTTTTGATCGATCACCGGCTGGCTGCCGGAGAAAGATCCGTCCCTCACGGCTCCCTCTCTCCCTGATGTCACTTCCTCCCATGACAGCCACGGAGGAGAGAAACAGGAGAGGGAGAGTCGAGGGACAGCAAACAGCGCCACCTAGCGTCCGCCGCAAGATATGCTAGTATGCGGCATTGTACCGTTTTGAATGATGTGCCCGGGCTGGACGTGGGCACAGACCCGGGCACATGATTGCAAACCCGTACTGCCCGGGTGAAACCCGGACGGGTGGCAACCCTAGCCCACACGGCATCAGAGGGATGCCCTGGCTGGCCCCCCCTGTGCCCGGGCCCCATAGCGGCCACCTGGGTCGCTATGGCGATTGTTACGCCACTGTCTCCATCGTACATCTGCACTACTAATGTCGGCGTTTGACCAGATTTATGTACCTGTGGCAAACGCACCTCAATGGCCCAGAATGCTCCTGCATTGGCAAGATGCTTTGGAGAACCCTTGAGAATGAATGGTACCGCATAGCACCATTGTAAGTAGTGTGTGATGCCGTGCTTTGCGGTAATATGCATGCATTCGCAAAAATCAATAATGTGTACGGGGTCCAAGTTCTGGAGTTAATGTTTACAAACTAATCCATTTCAGAATTGACGTATTACTCTAAGGCCGGGGATTCCTGAAGCTACAAATTCTTGCGGCAGGAATTCCAGCCGTGTCCATACAAATGTGGCCGCTGTGGCTGATTAAGTGAACCTCCCTGGCGGTCTGATTATCTAAGTTTTGTTTCTTCTATTTTTTCTATTTTTTACTTTTAAATCTCCCGCCGGTTCCGCTCCCCTGCGACGTGGGCGCTTATTGGACTTATCCTTATTGGACTGTCCATGTGAATGAAGCCTTAGTTGTCTGTTTAATCGCGGCAGATCTTTGGTTACATAAGTACTGAAGAGTTTTGTCTGGGGTTTGCATGGCTACAGTGGAAGTCATGGGACAGGCTAGGAGGCATTATTCCACACGTCACCTCAGGCAGCAGAAAGGCCAGAAACACCTCTGTATACCTCCAGAGCAAGTCAGAGAATTGCCTTATAATGTGGCTGAGCATGTCGTCACCTTCTGATATGAACCACGAGGACATTATGAACATTTGAGAACATTTCATTAAGTTTTGTAACATTGTTCATTTGTCTTTTTTATATGTAGCATTTTATCTTGTTTATATAATCCGATCAGTTCGTGTTTAGTTCATTTAATCTTTGGGGTGATGGTCTTCACTGTGGGTAACTCCCAGGTTGTGGCCCCCAGCACCACCATGCAGGCTACAGCTGACCAGGACTAGCCATGCACAGGACAAGGACACTGAGGCAGTAGGGGAAGTCTCTAGCAGTATTGGGGTTTGGAAAAACAAGAACACAGAAGTGGAATCTCTACAGCATTGAGTATTGGGAATACAGAAACACAGAATGGAGCAGGAGTAGAGTCTCTTGCAGCACTGGGATTTTAGGAAGGTGAGTAGAATACACAAGAGATGGATCACTGGAAGCTCTCTAGGACTATGCAAGGATTACAGATACACAGAGAGCTCTCTAGGAGTACACAGGGATGCCAGGATCTCCGGAAGTACAGGGACAATTGGGGATCACAAGGAACCTCTCTCAGGAACACTGGGGGGGTCACTAGGAACTTTTACTTCTCTCGGAAGCAGTGAGGTCATGGGGAACGGAGGCCTGGTGATAAGAACTCACACATTGCTCGGGTAAGGATACAAAATTGAGCATGGCGTGCATGGAGAGGCAGATTGCCAGGCTTGGAGGGAATTGGCTGTGCAGCTGATTACATCAAACAGCAGGTGAGGGGCAGCAATGCCCATAGCTTCCAGTCCAATGCAACAACCAGATAGAAACGGACTATTATTCTGTGGGACTACAAGTAACAGCACAGACACAGGAAGCAGGGAGCCTTGCATTTCAGAGAAACCATGAGTGAAAAATCAGCTTTATATCTGACCCATGACTCCTTTCCTGAATGTGTAACAGACCTCACACAGGTGGTGGTCATCCCCACAACAACCACCCATTGTGCGTTGCCCCAAAAAATAGGGAGAGAATTATTGACTTACCTACCTGTCCTCACAAAATTGTCCACAAGATGGTGCTAAAGAGAATACACTATATTGCCAAAAGTATTGGGCCCCTCCCCCTCCAAATCATTGGATTCAGGTGTTCCGTGACATTTCCTTGCTACTAAATATTCAGCGGTCACCTGTTACTGGTATTATAACAAAGTGGAAGCAACTGGGAACAACAGCAACTCAGCCACGAAGTGGTCGGCCACGTAAAATGACAGAGCGGGGTCAGCGCATGCTGAAGCGCACAGTGCGCAGAAGTCGCCAACTGTCTGCAGAGTCAATAGCTACAGACCTCCAAACTCCATGCGGCCTTCAGATTGGCACAACAACAGTGCGTAGAGAGCTTCATGGAATGGGTTTCCATGGCCGAGCAGCTGCTTCCAAGCCTTACATCACCAAGTGCAATGCAAAGCGTGGGATGCCATGGTGTAAAGCACGCCGCCACTGGACTCTAGAGAAGTGGAGACGTGTTCTCTGGAGTGACCAATCACGCTTCTCTGTCTGGCAATCTGATGGACGTGTCTGGGTTTGGTGGTTGCCAGGAGAACGGTACTTGCCTGACTGCATTGTGCCAAGTGTAAAGTTTGGTGGAGGG
>NW_017308306.1:17141-18301 GCF_000935625.1 Nanorana parkeri | reverse complement strand
CAGGGGTTGGGCTCGGCCCCTTAGTTCCAGTGAAGGGAACTCTTAAGACATCAGCACACCAAGACATTTTGGACAATTTCATGCTCCCAACTTTGTGGGAGGAGTTTGGGGATGGCCCCTTCCTGTTCCAACATGACTGCGCACCAGTGCACAAAGCAAGGTCCATAAAGACATGGATGGGGGAGTTTGGGGTGGAGGAACGTGACTGGCCGCACAGAGTCCTGACCTCAACCCCATAGAACACCTTTGGGATGACTTAGAGCGGAGACTGCGAGCCCGGCCTTCTCCTCCAACATCAGTACCTGACCTCACAAATGGTCCAACATTCCCATAGACACACTCCTAAACCTTGTGAACGCCTTCCCAGAGGAGTTGAAGCTGTTATAGCGGCAAAGGGCGGAGCCAACCCAATACTAAACCCTACGGACTAAGACTGGGATGCCATTAAAGTTCATGTGCATGTAAAGGCGTCCTAATACTTTTTGCCATATAGTGTATATCTCTATTTTCAGTAGTTTAGATTGTTTTTCTACGGTAAGTTCCCAGCAACCTTAACCTGAGGAAAAGGAAACAGGTGCATCCTGGGACCTCAGATTCCATCTTGGAAAAGGAGAGGAGTATCCAGTGTCATCCTGAGCACGTGTGGAGGAAAATGTCCAAATCCCGTTAGGCAGCATCGCTGGTAGGGACGGATTTGTTCCTCTTTATATTTGTGAACTATCACCTTATTAACATGTTTAAATGCTGATTGTATGTTTTCGGTTTTGCTAGTTTCACCCCACCCTGTTTTGTTAAAAAAGCTTCAAGGTTTCATCCAGTCTGGCTTAATGCAGAATAATAGAGTTTAGCTGCATATTGGGCTATACACAGGCCACAGGGTAACATGCAGGGAGGAGAGAACACACTGCTTAGTCCCTTCTTCTCTATCAGCAATCCCTCTCATTACCTGCTGTTGTGTCTCTTAACCACTTGCTGACCGCGGTGTTACACCCCCTTCCTGTCACAGCCATTTTTCAGTGTTCAGCGATGCGGTACTTTGACTGACATTTATTCCGTCATGTGACACTGTACTGAAATTAATTTTATACCATTTTATGGGGACAGATAGAGATTTCTTTTGGTGGTATTTCATCACCACTGGGGGGCGGGGGGGGGGGGTT
>NW_017308306.1:8292-16998 GCF_000935625.1 Nanorana parkeri | reverse complement strand
GCCCCTTAGTTCCAGTGAAGGGAACTCTTAAGACATCAGCACACCAAGACATTTTGGACAATTTCATGCTCCCAACTTTGTGGGAGGAGTTTGGGGATGGCCCCTTCCTGTTCCAACATGACTGCGCACCAGTGCACAAAGCAAGGTCCATAAAGACATGGATGGGGGAGTTTGGGGTGGAGGAACGTGACTGGCCGCACAGAGTCCTGACCTCAACCCCATAGAACACCTTTGGGATGACTTAGAGCGGAGACTGCGAGCCCGGCCTTCTCCTCCAACATCAGTACCTGACCTCACAAATGGTCCAACATTCCCATAGACACACTCCTAAACCTTGTGAACGCCTTCCCAGAGGAGTTGAAGCTGTTATAGCGGCAAAGGGCGGAGCCAACCCAATACTAAACCCTACGGACTAAGACTGGGATGCCATTAAAGTTCATGTGCATGTAAAGGCGTCCTAATACTTTTTGCCATATAGTGTATATCTCTATTTTCAGTAGTTTAGATTGTTTTTCTACGGTAAGTTCCCAGCAACCTTAACCTGAGGAAAAGGAAACAGGTGCATCCTGGGACCTCAGATTCCATCTTGGAAAAGGAGAGGAGTATCCAGTGTCATCCTGAGCACGTGTGGAGGAAAATGTCCAAATCCCGTTAGGCAGCATCGCTGGTAGGGACGGATTTGTTCCTCTTTATATTTGTGAACTATCACCTTATTAACATGTTTAAATGCTGATTGTATGTTTTCGGTTTTGCTAGTTTCACCCCACCCTGTTTTGTTAAAAAAGCTTCAAGGTTTCATCCAGTCTGGCTTAATGCAGAATAGGAGGGTTTAGCTGCATATTGGGCTATACACAGGCCACAGGGTAACATGCAGGGAGGAGAGAACACACTGCTTAGTCCCTTCTTCTCTATCAGCCATCCCTCTCATTACCTGCTGTTATGTCTCTTAACCACTTGCTGACCGCGGTGTTACACCCCCTTCCTGTCACAGCCATTTTTCAGTGTTCAGCGCTGCGCTACTTTGACTGACATTTATTCCGTCATGCAACGCTGTACTGAAATTAATTTTATACCATGTTATGGGGACAGAAAGAGCTTTCTTTTGGTGGTATTTAATCAGCACTGGGTGGGGTTTATTTTTTACTATAGTAAGGAAAAATTACTGAACATTATGAAAAAAAATAAGAGGTTTTTTTTACATTAAGTTATAAAACATTTATTCTTACCCATATTTTTGGTAAAATATAAAAGACTGGGGCTTTTTTTTCCTACTTAACTTTATTGTTATCCCATAGGGGCTAAGAAAACACCCCGTGTGATAGCAGAGAGATGTGACAGATCCTCTTTATGGAGACATCAGAGGTCTCCAAGACCCCTAAGGTCACCTAGGGACCCCCAAAGAAGCTGATGAAGTCCAGATCTGCTTCATCAGCTTCTCTCCAGAGTCTGAAGCTGGAGAGTGACACAAGAATGCGGAAGTTATGTAATATACATCACTTCCGCATTCTGACACCGGAAAGGAGACCGGAGGGAGATTGTGTACCAACCTCCCTCTGATCCCCTGTCAGAGAGGCACCATGCTGGTCCTGGGCTTGCACCGGGCACAGCGGACCTTGGGACCAGTGGGAGGAGGGGCCGCATGGGGGGAGCATACAGCGGCACGTTATACAAGTGATCCGCCGGCTCTATAGTCAGTGGATCGCTTGTATGTAAACAGTCATCGCTGAAAGAGGACACATACCTGACATCCAGGACACATCCCTGTTGCCCATATATTTACCCCCCAGCCCCAAACTGGAGGAGGTAAATGAACCAGTGGAGCCAAAACAATGAACCCAAAAACTGCAATCAGAATACCTGGGAACTTTTAAAAATTCTAATTCCTGAGAATATGGAATTCTCTCACCAATCCATTGACACTGACAGTGCCAGTATGTGACAGTTAGAGATGGGCTGCCAGCTCAAGTCGAAAGTAAGTTCGACTCGAACATTGCCTTGTTCAAGCTTTCGCTGAACGCAGAACTTTGTGGGACGTTCGTGGTCTATTCAACCACGCAACGTCCCACAAGGCAAAACGCCCTCTGAAGCTCTAATTGGTTAAAGGCTTGCACCTGGCCACTGGTCAGGATCAAGACTTTGCCCAATCATGTCTCGCCTGTCAGATGATGGCAAACTACAGGATCTCCCTCCCATCTTACCTCCTGACACCCTCCCAAGCCGGTCCAGGGTCGCAGATGGGGCAGCGGATCCCGGGATTGAAGGTGAGGGTGCAGGAGGGGGGGACGGCGGCGGGACTCGAAGAGGGGGAGGGGGGGTGCAGCCAGCACATACAAGCGATCGATAGGCTATAGACCTGCTGATCGTTTGTATGTCAAACAGCCTCTTCACAACGGACGGGCTTTTTCTGCCCGTGCGAGCGTGCTAGGGGGCGTGCGCGTGCAGGGAAAAAAAAGGGCTAATTACGGCAACCCGCCCATGGGACTTTGCCGTCCGTCCGTCTTTTCACAACAGGCGGACAGCAAGCGGTTACTGCATTGTACCAGTGTGAATGGGCCCTTAGTCATATTGGTCAATGGGGCCAGCAGGGTGGCAAAATTGGGCACAAACTATCTGTAATATCACACTGTGGCCAGGGACACACACACCTGATTCTAGGACTGTATAGTCTCTACCTTGAAGATTTTCACTATCACTTTTCCCATAATGTACCCAAGGCACTTCACTTCCCCCATGCCTACACCACACTTATTAGGGTTCATGGTAAATCCCCCTTCTTAGGGAGTCTAACATTGCCTGGACTCAAATGAAAGTCCCTTTCCCTACTGAATATGACAATTCCATTCAGATAGAGCGCAGTGTACTTCCAATTTACAGCTAGCAGGGTATTGTTAAAGAAAGATACAAATAAATAAAACTGTAGACATATCTGAAGTCATGACAGTAATGTGTTCAGAATTAAATTACATCTCATCATACGTTCCTTACCGTATATAATATGTGAATTCTTATCATCTGCAAAAGTGTAGAGATAAAGCGTTAGAGAATCTTCCAATAAGAACACAATTCAGATTTTATCACATAAATGTTCATTGAAAAAGAACTGTACAGGTCACCTGAAATTCTCTTCATCCAGAGCTCAGCAAATTCAAATAATCAGTGAATAGGAACTTTGAGGCAAAGTGAATTGAAGTCATTGGGAGGAGAATAAAACTTTATAGACTCACATTTGGTAAGTGGATATGGACACTACAGGAATTGTATAAACCAAACAGAGAACCGGATGATAAAACAGCGTCAGTGATAGAAGAGGATCCAAACAGGACAGAGAACGTTCCGGAACATGTGTGATGATAAAGAGCCGGCCTATGTGTTTCATAACATGGACTTCCTCAGGGGCGCATGTGAAAGGGACGTCATGACACAATTATAGACAAAGGTAAAATAAAGCTCCGCCCTATAGGAGGGATTATGTAAATATAGGAAGGACCGCTCCAATAAGAGATGAATACATAATCCTACATTATACAATGTACTCACTCATCCTACAACAACAATACTACAGACCCCAGATTATAATAACAACTAGAAATGTCTAATAAATGACTTCACATCTAGATCCACATTTACACCATTCAGAATGAAAGTCTCTAGAATATAAAACCCATTTGGTTTGTAATGGTGAACCTGCTCTGATCATATCACCACCTCTCCAAGATGATGTCACTCCGTCTATTCCGATCTATAACCAGCTGGGTTACAATGATGAAATGTATTACATTGTAACAATAAATTATGTTTTATAAAACCTTTTCATATGTTCCATATATGATCACGTATTCTTACTGGCAGAGGACGGGAAGTTCTGCCCGCGTATTGATATCCGTAGGGACATTCCATCATATAAACAACATGTGATCTAGAACATGTGATCAATGTATCCTCATCGTAAACCCCATTATTCCCGGAGGAAATACAATGTATCTGTTCTTAAGGAACATCTCTATTCTCACAAATATAATATATTGCAACTCACCGCTCCTTATACTGACTGCATTAGATTTCTTTGTGTTTTATCTGATAAGATACCTTCCAGTAACACACTTCCCATCCTACGGTGACAACGCTCACTCACTATGGAGAAGCAGCATTTCTACCCTTCTCAAAACTACAGAACACCTCCCTCTATTTTCCTTCATAGAGGAGAACGCAAAAGACAGAACAATTTATTATTCAGTTTAAGATAAACTAGACTTTTGTTAATTCTATCTATCTATCTATCTATCTATCTATCTATCTATCTATCTATCTATCTATCTATCTATCTATCTATCTAATCTCACACCTTCCACTGTATGGCCAAGGTAGAAGACTAAGGTAAGGTGACTGTAGTCGGGGTACACACTCTACATTTGGAAATGCTGAACCCCGACATTGGAATATTATTGTAAAAGAAACAACTTGATGAGATGAATGTGCAGATGTCGGTGATCCTGTGTACAATGGGGAGCTCAGATCACTATGAGGTAACATGTTATATAATGAGTGTCAGTATTGTCCTCCTAGTGTGGCTTACCTTCTGTGAGATCGCCCCCTTCCAGTCCAAAGGCCTGAACCCTGACATCCAGGAGCACAAGGGTCACATTGGGAGTAATCATCAATCCCACTTCTTCAGAGGTAAATGAACTCCCAAGTGGGGTGACCAAGGCTTCTAGAGATGTGTATTCATCTATGAGGGTCTCCTCTGTAATACAAAGAATGATAGAGAGCTTACATCTAGACATGACTGCCACGTGTAGGAAGATATATGATGTATGGTCGGGGGCTGGTATACATAGAAAATAATGTATACAATATGGCTGCAGCTAGTATACAAAGGGAGCCCGGCTATACTCACCTAGACTCATATACAAGGAGCTGAGCATCAAGAAACTATTAAACAATGAGTATGGTGAACACGGGAAATGGTCGTAATGCTGCCTAGATGAATGCATGGATAGAGGGCTGAGACCAGCTAGACCATTACACCAGGAAATCAGGAAAATGCAACCTGTATGGGGTCCCTGTGTGCAGGGTGAGTACTGGGTGTAGCAGGTTCAACATACAAAGATGGTCTGAGGTATAAACCAGGCTGATGGTATACAGTGCGGAGCAGGATAGGGACTAGGACAGGATGATACCATGGTGAGTGGGGGCCAGGGTCAGCACACAAGGGCCAGTGCTGTACAAGGGTAACAATGATACTGGTACATACATTATTAGGATCACATAGAGCAAGTATAGGAGACAACAGTGGTGAACATGACCATGGGTGGTATAAGAATATCCTATACTGAGCATACATATAACAAATACAGACATTTTCAGTGCTCGGCTTAAAAGGTCAGTTCACCAAAAAGTGATATACGAGGAGTTTGGTCAGCCCCTGGCTTCATATACGTGTCATGGACAGACTGAACAGTGGGCCCTCTGTGCTATCTAGATATATGGAAAGGGAGTGAGCCCTAAAAAGGGCCGAGGTGTAAAGTCTAAGTACAGACCACCAGATCCCCACCAGAGCACCCTGCATGGAGTGATGGACATTATTGGAAGGTATACCAGGTTGGGGCCCTCTGGAACACATGTGCAGCTGGCAGGGGTAGAACCAGAGTGCGGTCAACAGGCAATTTCAGAAACGGGGACAGGCCAAAGGTCAGAGCAAAACAAGAGATGTCACATACAAATGTAGCGCTCACCCCTGAAGGAGCTGCAGAATAACCCGGGTCATCACTAGTCTGTCTAGGGGATTTTGGTCTTCAGCTGCCTCATTCGCATTTTACCGCCCTCTTCTAGTGCCCACAGAGCTGATATCACTCCAGTAGTATAATGCTGAATACCTTTTATTAACATCTTCACACTGGGGAGAGAGGGTATAGGGGTCCTAGACATCCCGGGGGTAACAGACATAGACTCCAGACTCTTTTAGCATCTCAGTGTAGATCCATTTGTAGCTCATCGAAAAGGAATTTGGGTAACCGATGGGCAGGGGTGAGTACAGATCCTCAGCAGGAGAGGCACCAGACTTGCTCCTGAGGTCCACTGTGTTCTGGGTACCTCCAGCAGCCATCAGCTTTCCTGGATCTCCTCCTCTAGCAACAGCACAGGCCTCCTCTATAATTGATGCCCAGTGAAACACTTCCCGCACTACAGCATCCTTAGGCCTAGCCTGGGGGGAGGCTGGACAGCTCCCCAACCTGGACTAATCCACGGCTGGTACAAGACTCGGCTTCCACATGGCAATTCCCTCCAGTATATGTACCCTATCCCAGCATGCAACACTGGTTGAAAGAAACCCAGTGATTGGTTGGGGAATTGCACACTCATAGTGCCCCTCATTGGTTGTCCCACACTGCAGCAGAGTCACACTTCACCCAGGTAGGTACAACCAATGCCAGACACCTGGAATTAACCAGAAAAATGCCAACTATAATCCAGCCAGGCTGACTACAGCCCCGACAATCACTAAATGTCTAGTAGCCACCTCACAGAGGGTGACGGGGGCTACACAAGCCTATGCTGATAACAAAGGAAACAGGAACACAGGAGTGCCGGAACTACACAGCCCGGAGCTCAGGACTAGGACATGAGCGTCTTGGTCAGGTGATGTGTCAGGTGATATGTGTCGGCCTATGCACAGCTAAATAGTGAGGCGGATTAGTGGGCTGGGTGGGTGCTGACTGTGAAGGTGAAATATCAATGATCAGGATGAGTCTGTACATCTCCATACATCTCAGTCCTGATACAAGGAAGGAGATATCACATGGTGAGAGGTTTACATGCAGCAGACAGTGGCGTAACAATAGCCATAGCGACCCAGGCGGCCGCTTTGGGGCCCGGCCAGGACACCCCCCTGATGCCGCCTGGGTCGCTATGGGTTCGAACGCGCCACTGTTCAGATCACCGTGATCTGCGTTCTTCTCCATAGCCGCTGCTGAGTCAATGAGAGTCAGCAGCGGCGGTGGAGGAGGCTGGACTTGGTGGGGAGGAGGAGGGGCCCGGGGGGTTAGCATCAGAGAAGGAGGCGTGGCCGGTAATGGAGGAGGAGGCGGGCCCGGCGACGGAGGACGGAGCGGGCCCGGCGACGGAGAAAGAAGAGGCGGACAGGTAAGGAGTGTGAGCAGCCCAGCCGAGGGTGACCTTGCAGAGCCCACCATAGAGAGTCTATGGTGGGCTATGTGGGCTCTTCATGGGGTGTAACTAGAAATCAAAGGGCCCCATACAAATTTTGCTAGGGGGCCCTGTGATTTCTAATTATGCCCCTGGCAGCAGATGATCTCTGACAATATGTCTCTGTTCTCCCAATACTGAGATCTCTGCACCATTCCCAGCTCTGCTCCTGTACACAATAGAGCGAGTGTATAGATCCGGGAACTCAGCACAGGGATGGTGGGAGCTCCTCATAATGGGCACAGCGGGTGTACAGACCCGGGAACTCAGCACAGGGATGGTGGGAGCCCCTCATAATGGGCACAGCGGGTGTACAGACCCGGGAACTAAGCACAGGGATGGTGGGGGCCCCTCATAATGGGCACAGCGGGTGTATAGATCCGGGAACTCAGCACAGGGATGGTGGGAGCTCCTCATAATGGGCACAGCGGGTGTACAGACCCGGGAACTCAGCACAGGGATGGTGGGGGCCCCTCATAATGGGCACAGCGGGTGTACAGACCCGGGAACTCAGCACAGGGATGGTGGGGGCCCCTCATAATGGGCACAGCGGGTGTACAGACCCGGGAACTCAGCACAGGGATGGTGGGGGCCCCTCATAATGGGCACAGCGGGTGTACAGACCCGGGAACTCAGCACAGGGACGGTGGGGGCCCCTCATAATGGGCACAGCGGGTGTTCAGACCCGGGAGAATGTAGCAGGATTTGCTCTCCGCGATCTACCAAACCTTGAAATATAATGTGTTGGGTGGACTTGGATTAGAACATTGGAACTCTAGTAAGTTTTGATGGAATATTCCGGCAGTGTGAAGTTATTTTGGTGTTTTACCTTCTTTCTCTATGTAAATATAAATGTATCGCAGGAAATAATAACCGTCAGTCTTGTTCTGTAATAAGAAGAATATAAAATCACGTTATAAATAATTATTTATCTCCGGATACAACATTCAGAGCCGTCCTCCTCATATTGTCTGATATCTGGAGATCACATCCCTCCTCTTATTACACATCTTCCCATCATCCTCCCTGTCACCTCCTCTGTACCCGCTGGGCAGACTGTCCCAACTACCCCATTACACCCCATCCCCCAGTCTGTGCCCTCCATGTCCGATCTACCCCATTACACCCCATCACCCAGTCTGTGCCCTCCATGTCCCATCTACCTCATCACACCCCATCCCCCAGTCTGTGCCCTCCATGTTCAATCTACACCATTACACCCCATCCCCCAGTCTGTGCCCTCCATGTCCCATCTACCTCATCACACCCCATCCCCCAGTCTGTGCCTCCATGTTCAATCTACACCATTACACCCCATCCCCCAGTCTGTGCCCTCCATGTCCCATCCACCCCATTACACCCCATCCCCCAGTCTGTGCCCTCCATGTCCCATCTACCCCATTACACCCCATCCCCCAGTCTGTGCCCTCCATGTCCCATCTACCCCATTACACCCCATCCCCCAGTCTGTGCCCTCCATGTCCCATCTACCCCATTACACCC
>NW_017308306.1:0-5578 GCF_000935625.1 Nanorana parkeri | reverse complement strand
TTATCCTTTTGTCAGCCATAAACCATCACATAGTGATCCCCCCGTCTTCCTACAACCACCACATTGTCACACCTCCAATTTATAAGACCCCCCCATAAAAAACAATGACTTTTAGTAGTATATTTATTAACCCTTTCCCTGCCCCCAATGTAAGGCATACGGCGGAGCACAACTGCTCCCCGCTGGCCATGTCAGTATGTGTCACGTCCGTGGTCTTCACCCTTCTCCTATAAACCTATAATAGAAGGTCCCCCTGACGGCCCCCTGTAAATGGATAAGTGACAAGCTGATGACAGCTATTCCTTAAAATTTAGCCTCCCCCCCTCCCCCGCTGCCATCCGCCACTGGTGGCCATCACAGTCTGGCCGCATCTCCCGCTATTTCCTTCCCACTTGGAGCCGCTCCATGCTCGGATCTATTGTAACCCGTCACCTCATCCGGATACAGACATTCAGCAGCAGCGCGATGTCCATTGTCTGGGATGTCTCCATGTCTTGTATCACTCTTCCCTCAGACACCTCATCATAGCTATTGGTCAGAGCCGGGCCCCATCCTGGCAGGGCCCCATGTCCTCATGTTGGTGGGAACAAGGGCCTCATCCTCACATCCCTGGCCTGGTGAATGTGGGGGACTGTGTGGAAGATGACATTAGATTCTGGCATACCCCTTTAACATAACGTACCCCCAGATATCTGCACCCCCCCCCACATGAGCGGGTGACTCATTCACAAATAAAAGGTAAATGCAAACAAATACAGCGCACATGATAAAGACCTTTATTTAACAAACTCCCACTATCATCAATCATCATCAACTAAATTGACCCGCGATGTAGATTCATCACCAATCACAATGAATGGAGACACAAACATGATGACCTGAGCCATGGTAAACTTTACAAGATGGAGTCACATAGGGAATGACAGATCCCCGGCCAGACACTGAATGTAAGGAAGCCGACCAGTGACGCTGGATGACATCACTGACCATATATAGTCATGACCATATATGGGCAATAACATATCACATGACGCCCTCCAGCTTGTTTACAATGTGAAATAATCAGGCAGGCCATGGGATTGCTGGTTGCTAGGACACCGCCAGCTGCCTGCATCCTAGCAACCAATGACACAGTGCCGGCTGCCTGCATCCTAGCAACCAATGACACAGTGCCAGCTGTCTTCATCCTCTCTACTAATGACGTTATGGAGACTGCACAGTGTTATCGGTTGCTAGGATGGAGGTGGCCACAAGGATCCGAGCAGCCAGTGCAATGGAAAGTTATCATTTAGTGGTGGTGATGATATCAGAACTAACTAAATGACTTCTGGCTGCAGCAGCGGAGGTTTGGGGGGCGGTGATCAGGCCAAATCTGGACATTTGTTTTGCCTATTTAATGAACTATGAAGAGCTCAGGATCAGGCTAAACTTGGGTCAACCAGAACCAGAACTTCAACCTAATCCCTACTGGTAATCACAGATTCTGATTAATATAGACGAGGGATGCACCCATTCCAGTTTTTCGGTATCGAGTACGAGTATATTTTGCTTTCGGTGCTCGCTGATACCGAGTACCAATACTGGTGCTTCTGCTGGCATGGAGCCAGCTTCCCGGGCAATCAGAAAGCTGTTCCTGTACCAGCCTCTCCAGCCCAGCCTGTTCCTGTACCAGCCTCTCCAGCCCAGCCTGTACCAGCCTCTCCAGCCCAGCCTGCTCCTGTGCCAGCCACTCCAGCCCAGCCTGTTCCTGTACCAGCCTCTCCAGCCCAGCCTGTTCCTGTACCAGCCTCTCCAGCCCAGCCTGTACCAGCCTCTCCAGCCCAGCCTGCTCCTGTGCCAGCCACTCCAGCCCAGCCTGTTCCTGTACCAGCCTCTCCAGCCCAGCCTGTTCCTGTACCAGCCTCTCCAGCCCAGCCTGTACCAGCCTCTCCAGCCCAGCCTGCTCCTGTGCCAGCCACTCCAGCCCAGCCTGTTCCTGTACCAGCCTCTCCAGCCCAGCCTGTTCCTGTACCAGCCTCTCCAGCCCAGCCTGTACCAGCCTCTCCAGCCCAGCCTGCTCCTGTGCCAGCCACTCCAGCCCAGCCTGTTCCTGTACCAGCCTCTCCAGCCCAGCCTGTTCCTGTACCAGCCTCTCCAGCCCAGCCTGTACCAGCCTCTCCAGCCCAGCCTGCTCCTGTGCCAGCCACTCCAGCCCAGCCTGTTCCTGTACCAGCCTCTCCAGCCCAGCCTGTTCCTGTACCAGCCTCTCCAGCCCAGCCTGTACCAGCCTCTCCAGCCCAGCCTGCTCCTGTGCCAGCCACTCCAGCCCAGCCTGTTCCTGTACCAGCCTCTCCAGCCCAGCCTGTTCCTGTACCAGCCTCTCCAGCCCAGCCTGTACCAGCCTCTCCAGCCCAGCCTGCTCCTGTGCCAGCCACTCCAGCCCAGCCTGTTCCTGTACCAGCCTCTCCAGCCCAGCCTGTTCCTGTACCAGCCTCTCCAGCCCAGCCTGTACCAGCCTCTCCAGCCCAGCCTGCTCCTGTGCCAGCCACTCCAGCCCAGCCTGTTCCTGTACCAGCCTCTCCAGCCCAGCCTGTTCCTGTACCAGCCTCTCCAGCCCAGCCTGTACCAGCCTCTCCAGCCCAGCCTGCTCCTGTGCCAGCCACTCCAGCCCAGCCTGTTCCTGTACCAGCCTCTCCAGCCCAGCCTGTTCCTGTACCAGCCTCTCCAGCCCAGCCTGTACCAGCCTCTCCAGCCCAGCCTGCTCCTGTGCCAGCCACTCCAGCCCAGCCTGTTCCTGTACCAGCCTCTCCAGCCCAGCCTGTTCCTGTACCAGCCTCTCCAGCCCAGCCTGTACCAGCCTCTCCAGCCCAGCCTGCTCCTGTGCCAGCCACTCCAGCCCAGCCTGTTCCTGTACCAGCCTCTCCAGCCCAGCCTGTTCCTGTACCAGCCTCTCCAGCCCAGCCTGTACCAGCCTCTCCAGCCCAGCCTGCTCCTGTGCCAGCCACTCCAGCCCAGCCTGTTCCTGTACCAGCCTCTCCAGCCCAGCCTGTTCCTGTACCAGCCTCTCCAGCCCAGCCTGTACCAGCCTCTCCAGCCCAGCCTGCTCCTGTGCCAGCCACTCCAGCCCAGCCTGTTCCTGTACCAGCCTCTCCAGCCCAGCCTGTTCCTGTACCAGCCTCTCCAGCCCAGCCTGTACCAGCCTCTCCAGCCCAGCCTGCTCCTGTGCCAGCCACTCCAGCCCAGCCTGTTCCTGTACCAGCCTCTCCAGCCCAGCCTGTTCCTGTACCAGCCTCTCCAGCCCAGCCTGTACCAGCCTCTCCAGCCCAGCCTGCTCCTGTGCCAGCCACTCCAGCCCAGCCTGTTCCTGTACCAGCCTCTCCAGCCCAGCCTGTTCCTGTACCAGCCTCTCCAGCCCAGCCTGTACCAGCCTCTCCAGCCCAGCCTGCTCCTGTGCCAGCCACTCCAGCCCAGCCTGTTCCTGTACCAGCCTCTCCAGCCCAGCCTGTTCCTGTACCAGCCTCTCCAGCCCAGCCTGTACCAGCCTCTCCAGCCCAGCCTGCTCCTGTGCCAGCCACTCCAGCCCAGCCTGTTCCTGTACCAGCCTCTCCAGCCCAGCCTGTTCCTGTACCAGCCTCTCCAGCCCAGCCTGTACCAGCCTCTCCAGCCCAGCCTGCTCCTGTGCCAGCCACTCCAGCCCAGCCTGTTCCTGTACCAGCCTCTCCAGCCCAGCCTGTTCCTGTACCAGCCTCTCCAGCCCAGCCTGTACCAGCCTCTCCAGCCCAGCCTGCTCCTGTGCCAGCCACTCCAGCCCAGCCTGTTCCTGTACCAGCCTCTCCAGCCCAGCCTGTTCCTGTACCAGCCTCTCCAGCCCAGCCTGTACCAGCCTCTCCAGCCCAGCCTGCTCCTGTGCCAGCCACTCCAGCCCAGCCTGTTCCTGTACCAGCCTCTCCAGCCCAGCCTGTTCCTGTACCAGCCTCTCCAGCCCAGCCTGTACCAGCCTCTCCAGCCCAGCCTGCTCCTGTGCCAGCCACTCCAGCCCAGCCTGTTCCTGTACCAGCCTCTCCAGCCCAGCCTGTTCCTGTACCAGCCTCTCCAGCCCAGCCTGTACCAGCCTCTCCAGCCCAGCCTGCTCCTGTGCCAGCCACTCCAGCCCAGCCTGTTCCTGTACCAGCCTCTCCAGCCCAGCCTGTTCCTGTACCAGCCTCTCCAGCCCAGCCTGTACCAGCCTCTCCAGCCCAGCCTGCTCCTGTGCCAGCCACTCCAGCCCAGCCTGTTCCTGTACCAGCCTCTCCAGCCCAGCCTGTTCCTGTACCAGCCTCTCCAGCCCAGCCTGTACCAGCCTCTCCAGCCCAGCCTGCTCCTGTGCCAGCCACTCCAGCCCAGCCTGTTCCTGTACCAGCCTCTCCAGCCCAGCCTGTTCCTGTACCAGCCTCTCCAGCCCAGCCTGTACCAGCCTCTCCAGCCCAGCCTGCTCCTGTGCCAGCCACTCCAGCCCAGCCTGTTCCTGTACCAGCCTCTCCAGCCCAGCCTGTTCCTGTACCAGCCTCTCCAGCCCAGCCTGTACCAGCCTCTCCAGCCCAGCCTGCTCCTGTGCCAGCCACTCCAGCCCAGCCTGTTCCTGTACCAGCCTCTCCAGCCCAGCCTGTTCCTGTACCAGCCTCTCCAGCCCAGCCTGTACCAGCCTCTCCAGCCCAGCCTGCTCCTGTGCCAGCCACTCCAGCCCAGCCTGTTCCTGTACCAGCCTCTCCAGCCCAGCCTGTACCAGCCTCTCCAGCCCAGCCTGCTCCTGTGCCAGCCACTCCAGCCCAGCCTGTTCCTGTACCAGCCTCTCCAGCCCAGCCTGTACCAGCCTCTCCAGCCCAGCCTGCTCCTGTGCCAGCCACTCCAGCCCAGCCTGTTCCTGTACCAGCCTCTCCAGCCCAGCCTGTACCAGCCTCTCCAGCCCAGCCTGCTCCTGTGCCAGCCACTCCAGCCCAGCCTGTTCCTGTACCAGCCTCTCCAGCCCAGCCTGTACCAGCCTCTCCAGCCCAGCCTGCTCCTGTGCCAGCCACTCCAGCCCAGCCTGTTCCTGTACCAGCCTCTCCAGCCCAGCCTGTTCCTGTACCAGCCTCTCCAGCCCAGCCTGTACCAGCCTCTCCAGCCCAGCCTGCTCCTGTGCCAGCCACTCCAGCCCAGCCTGTTCCTGTACCAGCCTCTCCAGCCCAGCCTGTTCCTGTACCAGCCTCTCCAGCCCAGCCTGTACCAGCCTCTCCAGCCCAGCCTGCTCCTGTGCCAGCCACTCCAGCCCAGCCTGTTCCTGTACCAGCCTCTCCAGCCCAGCCTGTTCCTGTACCAGCCTCTCCAGCCCAGCCTGTACCAGCCTCTCCAGCCCAGCCTGCTCCTGTGCCAGCCACTCCAGCCCAGCCTGTTCCTGTACCAGCCACTCCAGCCCAGCCTGTTCCTATGCCAGCCAGTCCAGCCTGTTCCTGTGCCAGCCTCTCCAGTCCAGTCTTTTCCTGTTTCAGCCACTCCAGCCCAGCCTGTTCCTGTTATAGCAACTCCAATCCTGATGCAGGCCTTTCTTCACTGGCCTTATATCTGACTACTTCCCAGTCTGACT
>NW_017308305.1:156890-229884 GCF_000935625.1 Nanorana parkeri | reverse complement strand
CTGCGCGTGTGCGTGTTGGGCTTCGTAAATCAGCCCCCTAAAGTTTCAAAGCTCCATTTGATTTGTAAGCAAACAATATAAAGCAAAGCCTGAAAATTGTTAGAACTTCTACTTAAATTAAAATGATTTGTTTTAGCGTTGTCATAAACATCAGTGCACAACATCTATAAGTTTTAGAGTGTGTGAAAAAATAAAATTAAAAGGCATTTCTTAGAACTTAGCGCGTGTTTTGAAGATATATGTGACTTTATGACTTCAAAGAGATTTTTTTTTATTGTGAAACAGTCCTGTACAGCTTTTGTATAATAGCATTTTAGATAATATAATATTTACAATATATCGCCCACACATTCCCGATAGCAAAAGTAGAAACATTTGAAATAAGTTAATAGTCCCCGTCAAATGAACATTTCTTCTACATGGTTTAATGGTTTACATTTGTAATTTATTTATTTTGGAGCACAAGCAGTACTTGTCATTTTTATTATTTTTTCTTTTCCTTTTCCAAAATTTCAATTTTCTCTTATAGTATGTAGTAGGCTTTCCCTTTTACGAGTGTCATACAATCGTCTCAGAGTGATAAATTATTCTTTGCTCTTAAGCAATTTGCCACATTTCATTTAAGTTGTACAGCCAAAGAAGAGTTCACTTTTGACATTATCAAGTGTTTGTATTTACCTGAGTTTTACTTTTGCTAACCTTTACTACCGTGCAGAAAGTTCTATGGGTGTAATTTATGCTGTGGTACAGCACTAAATCAATGTTCAGCCCCTGTGACTTGATGAGTCTGCATTTCTGCATGTGGTGGGTTTTAGATGGCAGCTCATTTTCAGTGTTGAATGACAATAATAGAAAGATCAGGAGTTTCAATAACAATGTATAAATCAAAAGCAATGCCCTTTACACGCAGGGATACAACTTGGTGCCTGGTACGCAGCCTGCATACCTGCTGACACTCCTTAGATATTAGGGCAGAAGGCTTACTGAACCAAATACACCAATACATATACAGTAGGTGGTTAGCAAAGGAGGTTCTCTGAGTTCTTTGCATGAAGATGAGTGTTACTTGCAGCAACTGATGGCTTTTATACTGCAACATTTGTTCATCTTGCTTACTAACTTAGAACTCTGACCACTAGTTGAGTTTTTGTCAGTAAAACCAATTCTGTGTCTGTATATGACATGTGTCAATAAACAGAACACTATTTCATTTTTTAGCATCTTTGCATACATAATACAATTATTTTGACACGTATAGCAGGAATTTGCGTTAATGTTGACATATATATTCTTTATAAAACAAAAAAGTATTGAGAAACCAAAAGCATATATGTATGACAATATGTAGACAGTACATTTCAGGAGAGGTTTTTGGAAATGTCTTAAATCCCTATGGGGACAGACAGGAAAATTTAATACATTGCAATTAAAATAAACATGAGTAATTCGATTCACCAGCACACCTGTTGTGACTATGTGCAATTTGATTGGGTACAATATGGCATATTTTTTAAATTATTTTCCCAGGGAAACATTTGACCTATTTAAACCTACAGAAAATGTGGTTCTAGTGAAAGTATAGAAAGGTGCTATTATTGGAATTTCGTATTTCGGATATAATTCGGAAACTGCCATTCGGATTTCGGATGCTCCGAAATTCGGAATTTCAGGAAAATTCGTACGAATTTCCCTAAAATTCAGAATTTCAGGAAAATTCGTACGAATTTCGATTCGTAACGAAACGAATCGCACATGTCTAGCTGAAATCAGTAATAAGCAATTTTCCAGAAAGGAGACATGATTTCCAAAGATGCTTTTGTCACATGGGAGCAGCCACTCCAAAGTGATTCAGGGTAATATAAAAGACAGCAACTTATTTTTGGACATTAATAACAATGCATGTACTTTGGTTTGAGTTTGGGCATCCTGTGTGTGCTTTGGAAGATGTTGTACTTGATCCTCTACTTGAGAAACTTTTATTCCGGCCACCCAGTTCTAAAGATGTTGCATATCCTGTGGAATATACAAGCAGTTCACCCTAATGTCCTTGATATTGGTGATCACATTGGTTTGGCAGATTCCAGTTGCTCCTAGAATTTTTTAGTGTCTACATTCACCTGTTGTAGTGCAAGTTTCTTTGGCATACTTCTGTCCTTGGGGAAGATGCACTATTCTGTCATTATTAACTATAGGAACCTTCCTTTAGGTCATTTTTGGAAGAGACATCACTTTAGGAGCCATCTGAAAACTATTTTGATTTAAAGTAGCCATGAGACATGTAAGTGTGTGAGTATTTTGAGAAGCAGGCCCCGTAAAGAGGGTAAGGCAGAGCGAGTCACTGTTCAGTGTACCATGCCCTTCATTTACCTTCTCGCCTTATTATCTCAACACAGGTAGTCATCTGTATGAAATATTATTTTTTATAGGTTCGTTTATGTAATTATTGAAATTATGTTTTGTAGTCCTTTAACGTTCTTTAAATTATCCTTGTAATACAATTCATTGCTTTTATATGTGTCTGCCAAAGGACATTTTGTGCAAGCATAATTATACAAAAAATGTTCTATCAACAAACTGCAAAATATAAATTAGAACTGTTCTTAAAAAAGTTTTAGTTTTAAATTTACATTCGTAATTAATTTCAATTACTTTGAATCATTTCTGCTGCTAAAATATCATGGTTACTCTGTACAGCAGAAAAAGCACATACAGTTTATTTTGGAAATAAAAATGTACCTATTTTCCATTATGTGCAATAAATTTCAGAATAACAGGTTGGTCGATATATTGTTTAATGTCTGCAAATAATAATCCACATAGTGTTTACTACATAGACTTTTATCATCTTGAAAGTCCAATGTCCTTTCTGCCTTTCTTAATGATAAGTTTGTCCTAAGTTTAAGAATATTAATATTTAATTACAATGATTTTGATTTCAGCAATTCTCTTATAATTCTTAATTTATGACATCTGAATGTAATGTTGATTCACTCCCTAGTCAATTTCTTTAATGGCTTGTTTATGTTTATTTGTGAACAGAATGGAAATAAAGAGTATAGTCATCTAAAATGTTGACCCAGGATGTGCTCTGTAATACCAGTCTATGCAAGGTTGTTTATTAGGCATAGGGAAGTTAAAGTATATGGTCACTTTTATCCAATAGGTCACCTGTAAACATGTGAAATGCTCATTGTTAGATATCATGTTGACAGTTCCTAATTTTTTACCATGTTGCCCTCAACTGTTCACATCTGCAGAGTTTAGAAGCACCTATTATACTAACTGGTTTGTCAGAACATAACATTTTCCTCTGCCTGCTTAGTCTTAATGATCTCAGTATAACTTACAACTCACTTGTCATTTCACCCCTGCTAATGCCACCATGAGTGCTAGCAATATTTTAACAACAAAACAATATTTTCTAATTAATAGTTTGTTTTTTGCAATCTTTATTGAAAGTGCATTTGTATGGTTTTCTTTACATCATCCTTAATGGCATGAAATGTGCACCAAGGTCTGTCATGTTTATATTTGTGCAATCCAGAACATTCCTGGAATGTATAATCAAGTTTATAATTTTTTCTTAACTCTTGCATCAGTTGGACTTCCTCCAGCTGTGTTTTATAATGCCACACTTTGTACACGGTTGCTGATTGTGATTCATCTCCTAATGCACTGTAAATGGATATAAGTCTAAATATTCCACAGCTTGAAATGCCCAGCAGTGGTTAGCAGTGAAAAATGGAAATGCAAAGTTAGTTGAATGCTTGAAACCACTATTAATGTGAACTAAACAACCATCTTAAATCCTTTATAGAGCCAACAATGTGTCAAGCTACTCAATATGAAGGTAAAGCTAATGTAGGCAAATTATGAATAATTTGCTACAAGCCTTCTAAAGCAGAGCTGATTCCCAGCCCAAAGCCTTGGAGATTGTTGTTTTGCAGTTGATGTGATTAATAGTGGCGTAATAATAGCCATAGCAGCCCATGTGGCTGCTATGGGGCCTGGGGTAGGAAGGGACCCAGTAGAGGGGTTGTTTAGGAAAACTAAACTGTGAAGTTCCTAGTATAGAAGGGCTGAGGTCAGAGCTCCTCTAGTCACAGACCCCCCTCTTTGCAGTAAGAAACATTTGCCCTATCTATCTTTAGTATCTATCTAGTAGTGTGGATTTACAGACTGGAATTAACCCTGGATGCCTAATGCAGTCACAAATCACAGAGTTTTACCTCTGTTACAACATTATAGGAGGTTTGTGGTCCTGCAAAGAAGTTATACGAAACTATAGTTTAACGTTTGTAATAGGGTTGAAGAGTAAGTGTGTGCAAGAGCATTAATCATTTTATCATAATAAAAAATATAATTATGGTTATTATAATTAGTGCTACCCCAGCACTGCTCTAAAGTAGTGGACTGACTATACTGACAGCTCACCTGCTGCCTGTTCTTGATTCATACTTCATGTTACAATCAATGACAAATATTGTCACAGTTGACACTGCTAGCTGCTACAGAGAGAGTTTGTTGTGGGGCCACAAAGTTTTGCTATGAGGCCTCATGATTTGTAGTTACAAATAATAAAGGTTTTGGGTTTTGGCTGATGATAAAGGTTTTGGGTTGCCTTTTAAGCAAACTCATTTTATCTTTAAAGAGCACAATATTATTATTATCATTATTATTATATTATTTAAGGCAATAGTGGCTGCTATTTTTATGCTACCATTAATTTGATGATATATAGGGATGCACTGATACCTATACCAGTTTTTTTGCACTCCTCAATAGAACTAAACACAAGTAGAAATATAACAATATATCAAAGATTCCAGATTTTCCAAAAATGTTTAGCAGAAGCAAGTAGTAAAAGGTGCCTGTAAGTTCTAACCCTGACTTGAATTATTATATTTTATCATTCAATTAGAGACAGATTCTAGATGTACTATAGTGTTTTCCTTGGTGGGATACCACTGCAGTGATTTTCAAATTCTTTCTTTAGTAAATGGGAGTTTGTCCTCTGATTCATGCTCATGCAGACTGTTGACTCTGCTTTGGCCCTGATTCAAAATGTACATTCTTATGTCCCAAAACACTTGCTTACCTCCAAGGCTTTAAAAAGTCTATTTAAACTTATTTATTCAGACTAGAAGATGAGAAAGTATAAAGTTAGTGTTTATTTATCCAAAAGCACAACTTTCTACTAACCACAATTGTTTTCTTAGCTCTATGAAAGCATGTTCCCCTTTACAAGGCAGCATTTACAACACAACCACTAATGTTATAGGAATGTTTTCTAAACAATCATTTACATTTGTTTCTCAATTCCAGCATTTATAAAGGACATAGACTTTAGAGTCTCTGCCCAAAAATGCAATCAGAGGACCTAGCCATCACTCATTCCTGTGTGCTCCCTGCAGTGAAATGTTCCTTACTATTTACTTACCATGCATTGTTCTGCAGTGTGTGTGTGTGTGTGTGTGTGTGTGTGTGTGTGCTGGGCATCTTCATATAGGCATAGGGCTTTGCTTCAGAACTGTCCTGGTAACTGGTGACCTGATAAATGGTGGAGAAAATCAAGAGAGCAGCAAAGATCAACAAAATGAATGGAACAGAAACAGGGAGTTGCACGCAGCATAAATTCCTTTTCAGAAAGCATCACAGTAGTGACATCATTGAATCCCCCTCCAAATTCAGTGAGACTAGCAATCATAGGCAGCAGTGAATTAGATTATTTCACACTGCAAATACACAGCTATAAGGCTAAAGACACAGAAGTATCTAGGCACCCTCACATGACAGAGAGTGTACTGCTATTTTTCACAATAATTTCAAGACAAAAGGCAGATTCTAATGGGAACTACTAACCACACTTATCATTTTCTAGAAGTTCCCTATAACATCAAATCTACAATGTTTGTTCTTTTTTATCTAACTTATAAAATTACACTAAACTCAGAAGTTAAATCTTAAAAATGCCTTCAAGTACCTTAACTATTAACAGAAATTTAGCTTGTTTGTGTATTACTCAGCTAGCTGTAGGTCCTCAAATCATCTCTAAAATCATGCCGACACTGTCCTTCCTTCTGGAGGGTGGTAAAATTTTGTTCCATATGGTCCCTGTGTGTGTTGTAAAGTAGCCACCACTCCAAGCTCACTATTGTGATGGACTACAATCTCGCATTAAGTTTACTAATTTTCAGTGAGATTGTAGTCCATCATAAGAGCAGTAGCTACTTTACAGCACACAGGCTATGTTTAAAGGGACCCGCTGCCAGCAATCTATGACCTACGTCAATGGCATCAAAAGGGTTAAAGAATGTAATAAATGTATGTGTTTTTAATAATATCTAGAGGTACCTAAAAAGTCTGACATCGCGAATATCTGCTTTTTGTCTTTAACCTATACATTTGTAGGATGTGTTAACACAATCCATTACCATTTATGGCATAGTTATGTGTGTTAAATTAAGGTTAAACTCAGGATAACAAAAGTTTCTGACTTATAAGTGTATTTTGAATATTATGTTTCAATGGATAATTGCAGAAAAAATTATGGCTGACATGTCTTAGATAATGCCTTAGGCACTGTGTCTTATCTTCTTATTTTGTCAGTCACAAGCACTCTGAGCTGGGCATAACAGATAACAGGTCTTTTATTTTTAAAATATATAATTATCATTCACTAAATATACAGTAGAGAAAGAGATACAGACTGATAGAGAAGAAAGCTAAAGCATGTCAAGGCTCACACTTTTTTCTTACTTCACTCCTCATACACTATTGTTTTCACAGGATCGAATCAAAAGAGAGATCCTGCCAACCCCCAGACATTTAAAACATCTTCTATTAAACTTTTAAGAAAGGAGAGAAATCACCTTTTTCAAATTGGTGCTGTTCAAATGGTTCTCATCCACATGTGGGTTCCCTTTGGATAAATAACTTCAAAAAATAAGTGTTTTTTTTTAATTCAATAGAATTATAACATAAAATTGTCAGTGAATAGGATGTGAGCTGAGAAGAAAAGCAGTCAGTTCATATTTAATTAGCGGATAACAGACTTTGTATTTTTTTTAGGTTTTTGCTTTTGAACATTGCATATATGAGGTACGTTAATACTATGTTTTGCAATATATGACAGAAATAATAAAATTTAGTGCACTTTGAACCTACCTCATAAAATCTTATTTCTGTGAAGTAAAGCAAAAAAATAAGTCATATCTTTAAGCCAGAATTTTTAACAATGTTTAAATTAAAACAAACATATTGCACTATTAAAAACATACACTATAAGTTTTTTAACTGTTCCTTTTTGTTTTAATATAAGTGGTATAGTTACCTGGATTTGCCTTGGTATCTGCCTCTGGCTTTCTGTACAGAAAGCCAAGGAGCAACCTGAAAGCAGGAGAAGCAAAGAGATGATTTGCTGTTTCTCCTTTCACTGTCCAGTCATAGCCTGGGGTGGGTCCATGACAGCCCTGGGCTGAGGAAGTGAGTTTAATGGCAATAGCTATCAGACAGATAGTGGCAGAAAAGCTCCAGCTTGAATATACATTTTGCAGAAAAAAATC
This sequence comes from Nanorana parkeri, assembly GCF_000935625.1. NCBI lineage: Eukaryota > Metazoa > Chordata > Amphibia > Anura > Dicroglossidae > Nanorana > Nanorana parkeri. The sequence continues at coordinate 222,319 of NW_017308305.1, read as the reverse complement.
TGTTTTTTTATTTTATCTTGTATTTGTCAATTTGTTTATATCTTGTTATTTTGGTTACATTTCTGCGTTAAGGTTTATAGTAGGGAAGAGTAAACGAATCGACGTAAATTCATATCGGACTCTCATTTGATATTTTATAGCTCTGATACGTCTGAATTATAGTATATGATGCTGGGTTGCATTCACCAACCAGGAATTAACTGTAGAAGCACATTTAGGGTGCAGTTTTCAGAAATGCAAAATATTTTTTTCAAGTCTTCTTTTGGGTCAAAGATGTACATTTACTAATGTCCTCCTGTGACCCAGACTCAGCATCTAGTGGGCTACTGCCAGCTATATGCTGACAGCGCAGAGCCACGATGCAGCCAGGAAAGATGCCAACAATATTGGCAGGATGCACCCCACTACCTGATTGATGATTTAGTTAAATAGAGAATCATAATTGCCTCTGATCTTCTTCTCACATGGATGACACTCTGCCACCAGTAATACGATTGCTTGCCCCATACACTAGTACTTAAAGGAAGCACAATATAATAAATATAATCATCCCTAGTGTAGTAAGTTAACCCTTTCCCTTGCACCGATGTAAGGCATACGTCGGAGAAAAATGTTTTCCCTGCCTGCCACATCAGTATGCCTTATGGCGGTGATATTTACCGTTCTGCTATAAGCTCATGGTTGCTTTATTAGAATGGTTCCCCTGATGGTCCCTTTAAATTAATAGCTGTCATCAGCGGGTGACAAGGCGCTGATGACAGCTATTAACGAAAATTCTGGGCACCCCCCGTGGCACCGCCGCCCGCGGCCACCAGCATCTGCAGCATCTCCTCCCTGCCTGGAGATGCTCCAGGCAGGTATCTGTGTCTCCGTGGATCCGCGCTGCTCTCCCCCACTTGTATAGGCTGAGGCAGTGGGGATCCGAATAGAAATGGCCGGCAGGGGGCAGAGGAGCGAGCCGCTCGTTCACAATGATCAAGCGGCATGAGAGAGCAGCTGAGCGGGGAGTTTCAGGATGACAGCGGCTGTGTGCATGGTCGAGTGGAGGATAGGTAAATATTAGTGATATTTAATGATCCTCAGTGCAGAGCAAACACTGGAGTGATCATCTGATGTTTGTAAATAACTGGGGACACATAGGGGGGAATTTATCAAAACTGGAGCAGACAAATTGTGTAGCAGTTGTCCAGGGCAACCAATCAGCTTCTCTCTTCAGTTTGCTACGGTAGGATTTGACAATGAGACAGAGAAGCTGATTGGCTGCAGTGCAAATCTACTCCAGATTTTGTCTGCTCCAGTTTTGATAAATTCCCCCCATAGTACTGTGTCCCCAGTTCTGAATGAACAGGAAGTGTTTTACATCACTTCCTGTTCATTCATGACTTTTTCAATGGGGAGAAGCACTCACTATAGAGGCCTCTCCCCATTCAGATCCAGTTGATAGAAATATTTTAGTTTCTGAATGAATGGGAAGCCTCTATACTTAGTGCTTTCCATTCATTTAGAACAGAGGCTTCAGAAGAAGAGATTGAGGACTCTGTGTCCCTAATTTCTTTTTCTATTTCAAAAGGGAAATGTCAGGGGTCTGTTTAGGTCCCTGGTATTTCCCCAAAGCCCCCCAACAGTAAAAATAAAATAATATTAAAAAATAAATAAAACATTTGTTAAAAAAAATACAATAAAACACAAACCCCCCTCCCCCACACCCACATAACATACAGGTGCACCATATTGTGGAGTACGCCATGCACATGTGCTGCAGTGCATTGTTAGAATGCATCACAGTGCTCGATTTTTAAAAAAAATTACTTTAAAAGTATCTGTATTAAAAACATTAAACACTCAAAAAAGCTGTAAAAGAACCACATTCAGCAACACCGCTTTGCTCCGATCTGTGTTCCTCACTCACGCGTGACAACGTGTTGATGTCAACATCTTGGAACGCAGCATTGAGAAAGTGTAATCGGTACAATCGGGAGGAGAAGTGAGTGTCATCCACGTGACAAGAAGGACAGAGGCTATTATGATTCTCTATTTAACTAAATTGTATATGACCATCTATAACTTGATGGCCATTTTGTTCTGGTGAATGCGGAGAAAGTTTGCCTGGCACTTGGGTGATTGGAGCAGATCACATTTGGAGCACTACGTTAAGTTGACTGGAGGTGTTCATATTTGGAGCACTACATTTGGAGCATGTTAACTTGTTTGTGGACTTTTACATTTGCACAAGCTTTGCATTGGACATTTGATATATTGTTGTGAAGGGTTTTGGGACACTGGTGTAATCAAGTGTGTGGAGGTTATACAATTGAATGAGTTATCATAACTTATGTTATAGAGACATTTAAGTGACTTATTGGGACACTGGGGATTTTTCACATTTATTGATTGTATGCCTGTCATTTTGTGGGGTATTGTATGAAGCAGTGTTTATTGATTTATCTATGTGTTTAAATATTTATTTAATTATTAATTTTTTGGCATATAACATGCTGCAGGTCCATATCAATTTATCACAGTGGAATTTTACTGATAGCACAGCAGCTTTGGAACACTTAGCGTAGGAATGTTTAGAGTGTTAGGCGCACGGATTGCACAGAATAAATTATAAAAGGCTTACTTACCCTTCTTGCAACAATATCTTGCATTCTTGGAGTAGGATGTCTTCCTACTCTGTTGTCTCTTTCATGCAGATCATGATAAGGCTTCTATTTCCCTGTCTTCTAAGTATGCCCCCATGATGGCACATGCATGCAAACCCAGTGCTCTGGCCGGAGAATCAATTTATGTGTGTTTGCACAGTCACATAGGTCTGGTGTCATGTTATGTTTGCTGGTCCAAATAGAGATAGAGAAATCTTGTAAAGCCTCCTGGAATGTGTGATAAAGAAATCACAGGAGACTGCAGGCTGCTTTGTGTACAACACCCCCACCTAGGTGAGAAATGTGAGAAACCTGGAAGAATGAGGGCCACAGATCAAAGCAGAACAAAAAACATTTAGCTGGAGACAAAAGAATAAAATAGTTATTTTTTTCCACATAAGATAATGTGACTTTTATGCTGGAAGGTCCGCTTTAAACAAGTTCAAAGATGGTAGAATCTGAAAAGTAGGTCAAACTTTTCCTTAAAGAAAACCTGTAGTAATGAAATATGAAAGTTGCCATTGTTGACTTCTCAAAATACTAGTTCCCTCATACCTTCTTGATCCAGCACTTAAGTACTTTCTAAGCCAATAAAGTGGATCAAGCATGCAGATTTGGTGTTCTGACTTTCAACATTGTATCCTTGTTCCAGGTCAGTGACAGAAAGGAAAAAAAGCCAGAGGCAGGCAATTAGCATGTTCATAAAGAGGGCAACAATGGGAACCTCCATATTTCTTTCACTACATGTCCTTCAAAAAAAGTAAATTAAAGAAAATTGCATTATTTGTGTACATATATTAGAATATAGTCTACAGAGAGCAATTCATTGCACAGCCAAAGCTTTTTCTATTTTTTCCAAAGTAGAAACAGCATATGTTCCTTCTTGTAAATTGCATTGAAATGAATGTACTTTAATTATAGATAACACAAGTTACTGCTTTATGAAAGGAGCACTGCATGGTATTTTTTCCAGGTACTAATATGGCTGTATTATCTCAGCAGCATATTGCCATGTACATTTTAATAGGATTTCAAAATGGAACATATTTACTTATGCATACTGTTTTATATTACTGAATAGGTATTCTTATTGTTTTTTTTTATTTGTAGAGTAGGACTGAGTCTTAATTTCAATGTGTTGATCTAAATGCTCAAGAGATTATTCTGGTATGTCCTCTCTATGACAGCAAAATTGTGCTTTAAACCTGCCTGCCCACACATATTTTGTATTGGATACAGGGATTTGAATACGTTTTTGTTCAAAGTGAGACTTTGGATGCATACAGAGAGCATAGCCTCACTGTTGAATAGCTAGTTTTTGATCCAAACATTTCTCTACTGCTCTAATCTAGCTCATTCTCTTCAGTCAGAAGTTTGGTTATCCTGCTGGTGATGCAAATGTTGCCAAATGAAATATGTTGCCTGCCAATGCTGACCTCTCATTTTAAAAATGCTACTTGTCTGGATGTATTGCTGTTCCCCTGTCTTCAGTACTCTCCCAGTTACTGTGCTGCATCTATGACTCAATACTTTTTAAAGCTCAAACTCCTGCCCCTCCCTTCTGACCGCTACCTGCCTTGAAGCAGCACCATACATTTTTAAAAGAAAATCTTCATACCATTTTTTCCAGGTGTATTAAGTCTAGTCGCAGGATATTACAGGTCCTCTTCCTCCTTTTCTACCTTTGGCAGTGGGTGGTTTCTGAATGCTGCACAGAGCAGCACCATGTAGTGACCTGGCACTATTCTATGCAGCATTTTGCAGTGAGTTCAAGATGAGAGACAATGGCCTCAGCCTACGGGAAGTGGGTTAAAAGATGCCTAGGGTCATTCAACCAGGAAACAACATCTAGGGATGGAGATGATGAAACATCACTATATATAGGGTGAGTATTGTAGCCAGAGCATAAGTTTTAAGCCATTCTAGCTGAAGTGTTTGATTTTTCTTAAGCTGGGTTGAGCGTAAATGGCCCAGACATGCAGCCAAGCAACTACCATTTTTAGAGGGATGCCAGGAATAGAGGCATGAATAAGTATAATAGAACAGGTTGCTTTTAAAGAAGAACTGCATTAGGCACCATTTACATCTACACTAGATAAATTAACCACAATGTGATTGCAAAAAAAACCCATGATACATCTTTCAGTGACGAAACCCTGTTAATGAGGTCTACTTTCCAAATGGGAGAAATTTGGTAATAGATTTCTGCCATTAGAAATTATAAAAATATGTTGTTTAGACTAGAGTTCTTCTATGCAACAATTCTGAAAGCTAATGAATATTAATTTAGTATAAAACATTATTAATGTTTTTATGTGTTTATGCTCTGATAAAACCAGTTATAAGATGTTTCTGCAGTTTTATAGCTGTGAGGTTTTTTCTGTAACATAAAAGTCTTTAATTATGATAGACTCTGGCTTGATTTCTGCTCCACGGTATTCTTTTCCTAATTAGAGTAAACCTTTCAGCAATGAAATAAGAAAGCACAGGCCACAACACAAAATTCTATTACAAGGGGAAACAAATTTTTAATTTTCCATCAGAAAATTTGACACATGTAATTACAAAGGGAAAAGCAAAGGAAAAGGCAACATTATGTTAAAGGTATAGTAGTATTTTGCAAACAAAATGCGCTTTAAAGCACGGCTTATCTTCAGTAACCCATCTGCTGTTCTTTTAATTGTCAAAGGCCAATTTTGGATTTTATTCATTACAAATTGGGAGTTAATTGTTACAAGTGGCACCTCAAAAAATAAAGAAGTAAAAGATTACAGATGGGACATATCACATGTGTGTCTGAATTGGAAATACCATGTTTAAAATGCAACAAATATATTTTCTTTGTAATATGGTGGCATGTATTCAGATGAGCATATCGAGATTACTGTCTGGAAAAGGTGCTCCGTGCAGAGTGCTAGAAGGGTTTGCCTTTGTAGACATGTTAGCTTCTACCACACTGCTTTGACTGAGCGTAAGGCTGGGCACAACACCTTACAACCATCGCAAGACTTTTGTCTTGCGGTGGTTGTAAGGTAATTAAAAAAACGTACGATCTGCCTATCTTGGACAGGCAGATCATACTTGCGATGATCGCAAGCCGCGCCCCCTGAGAGATGGGCTTGCAGATGACCGCAATGCTGAATGGGCAGTGTGCCCTTGCGCACACCGGCCCGTCCGCCTTTTATCTTACGAACATGCTACACACCCGCCGAACATCGTACGATGCTCGGCGGGTTTTCGAACATGTTCGTAAGTTAAGTCGTGCGACCTTACAGTAGTAGAGGTCGCACGGCTTCCACACACCTTACGATAATCGTATGATTGCGGGATTTCCCGCGATTATCGTACGATTATCATAAGGTGTGTGGGCACTTGAAGAAAACAGTTTAGCAGACATACATAAATCAAAAGTATATGCATATAAGTTACTATTTATTTTATATACAATCTATGGTGATCTAGAGTTTAGAAACAGTAAATGGGTTTAGCCACCTTGTAAAAGTAATCTTGTGTTAAAGCAGTGTTTATAACTCAGGTGATGCAGTGCACCTATAGTCATGTGTTGCGGCATCTTAGATATTACAGGGTGCTGAATGGCTAATTCATCTGCAGAGGCAGGGCATGAGCCCTGTACTTTTAGAAGTGAACTAGAAGTGGTTTTGAATGATAACTTGGTGCACTGTATTAGACTTTTTCATGGAATCACTTACACATGGAAGGAGAAGGTTTTAATTTAAAGTTAGGCTTTTCTTCATAAAAGTGGGAATGACAGTATCTATACACCCTATTTCAATATTACGTCATGTGTGGGGAGGAGTAAAAAAAAAATATTTTTAAATTTTGAATGACTGAATTAATTTGAATATCAGGAAAATTAATTTGATATCAGGAATAAGACCAGAGCTATTTCTGAAAGCCAGAATAAACACATATATTCCATTTTGCCTTGTCCATTTATATATTCAGCTACTGTGTTGCAAGTAAATATTTCTCTTTTTACATTATTGTCATTCTGTTATCCAACAGTCTTCCTAATTATTTGGACTATTTGTGTCTAGATCATCTCAATTTTTATGATGGTTGTATTTATACAGGATTCAATGTAAAGGATTTAAAGTGTATTTCCACTTTCACAGCTAAATTTGGATAACACCTATTTAATATTTTTTACATATCCCCATTCACATCACATAAACTGATTTAAAAAAAATCTTGCTTGTTTAAATTGCTATTATTTGGATTATGGTTTCTTCGCTTCTTGACATCTTGCAAGATAATTTTCCCTTAGCTTAGTGAATTAGGTGAAAACTTTCTCTTTCAAAGAATACCCAATCACAAGCAAGGAAAATTGGATGATTGAAGAAGTTAGCAGAACAACACATTATTTCCTAGAAAAAGAGGGAAATTCTCTTGCAAATTCCCTTGCAAAGTGAACAGCCTACTTGCCTTTGGTAATAAAACACAACGTCTTTGTGGCCACGTCCTTTGTGACCACAGATTTTTGCTTATTTTGAAAGTACAGAGTCACTGGATCTGATTTTCTAAAGGATATGTATGTTTGCTGGTGTACCAAGTTTGTGCAGATAAGCACACGTACGGGCCACAGTATATTTGCACACAATTTATTAACAAGTGTGGTTTGCTATGAAATGAATCCAGCATCTCCATATCACATGAACAGCCATGCAAAGTCTAAATTTAAAATGTGATTTTCTCCAAAGTTTTGTGGTCTAATTGGCTGCTATAGGAATTATGAATTAAACCATACATTCATATAGCTATTATATTAAAAAAAGCCTTAGTTTGTAAAAAACCTTGAGGGAAGTATATTTAGAGGGCTTTTGTACTTTGCATGCAGGTATCTTTGTGCGTATATGCAGAAGTATAAAGTGACACTAAACTCAGGAATTAAATCTTATAAATGCATTCAAGTACCCTAATCATTAACAGAAATGTATCTTATTTCTGTATCACTCAGCTGTAGATCCTCAAATCATCTCTGAATTTGTGCTGTCTTTTCTTCTAAAGGGTGGCTACTATTGTTCCCCATGGTCTCTTTTAGAGAATCTATGTCCTAATGACAGTAAGTACACCTCCTCAGGCTGTAGAAGTAATATTGCTAGATGTTAAGTGATTGTACACCCACTCAATAGCAGTCTTGCATCTCTGTGTCAGAAATGGGATTTGGTAATGTGCAATGAAGCAGTGTTTATTTATAATATGGAACAGACTTGCTTATTTGATTTCTTTAAACTTTTTTAGGGAAATAATAACATTCTTTTTTGTTTAAGTAAATCTCTGAAATGTCCCTCCAAAATTAATTTGCTCTGTACTCCCTTCCCTCTGTTAGATCTGTATTATAATATATTACAATTTCTATCTGCCATCTGTCGCTGAATTGCCAAAATTGTCTTCCTGGCTCTTAAATTAATCTTATTAGATACAATTTATGCATTATTGTTTTTTTGTATTTTTCTCTCTGCTCAAAAAGGAAATTAGACATTATCTAAAATGTTTACACATTGTTTAATCTAATTATTTTCTCGTTGATACCTGTAACAGTTACTTATTGTAATTGTAATTTAAATAAAATCTTTCTTATCTCATCTGTTTTTTATTAGCAATTCCTTAGCCTGTTGTGTGGTTAATGGAACATGAATAGCTCAGAAATTAAAAAAATAAACTTTTTTTTATAAACCTCCTGAGTTTAAAGGGTATAAAAGAACTTATGTAGTTAGCCTAGTATTACAGGATTATACTGTCATATAAACGTTCCTTTTTTGACAACAGTTAGGTGATTTTGTAGTTGTGTTTCCTATAGTCCAATGAGCCCACCATTCAAGAGAAAGAAAGTGTATCAAACATGTCAATACTTCTACAGTCCTCTGCCATCCTATTTTGGTGAGCCCACGCCAATGCCCCATGCACAGGAGTGAAGTCTACCATGGTAGTCTGTTGATGTAGCCCATTCTTCAATGTTTGACATGCTGTAGCTTAACAAAAAAGAAACATTTTTGTAAACTGTGTTGTAGAGACTTTATAAAAGCAATGGTGGACTTTCTATCTTGTGGGCTTCTTACCAGCTTCATTAAATTAGCTGGGCCATTACCCCTGTCATTAGTAAGGTTTTTTGACTTTCTCTCTTTTGCCTCTCAGCTCTAAAATCACAACCACAACATCCATTTTGCAAAGTGCTGCGCAAACTGTTGGCACTATATAAATCCTGTATAATATTAATAATAATGTGGTTGTTGCCATATGAAGTTTATGTGCAATCTTCATTTTGAATATAGATATTTAGTTAGAGTTTGATTTCTCAATATCTTGTCTGTTGGCCTGTTGCTAAAGTGGTGATAATTCACTTATAAACAGAGGCTGCAGGGTGTACTGTTAATTGCAGATAGTTCCGGATAAGAACAATAGGTTTCAGAGACAAACTGGTACCTGACTTGCTTATCTAGACAATGGGTGAAAACACTCTATTGTCTTCAAAGCTTCCCCTTATTTAGATAAGCAGTAAGGTTGGCTGGCCTTTTAATGATGCATATCTTGATGAGGTAAACTTACAAACAGCTACGCATTTGTAATTTTTCCACCAACTTTTGTACAGTTAACTTACTAAAGAATTAAATGGAAAGGGGTTGAATGTTGGTAGCAAAGGACGTTTGAAGAATATCCAATCCCCATGGGGACTATTCTAATTTTATTAGTTCAGTACTTGGAGGCATCAGTTCATGGCACACCATGTAATTCTATGGAAGAAAGCCCTATATTGGTCCAAACTTTGGAGGGAAAATTGAGTCTTTTGGATCACCAGAATGGGGCCCCTATGTGCTTTCTTTGTGTTTGGTAGATAAATAGATTGTTGGTTCAATGTATTTAAGTCTTATCACTTAGGGGGTTATTCAGGGGGGTTATATAGGGGGTTGGTTGAATAACCAACCCGAAGTGAAATGAGCCAAACGCTGTTCGGCTATTCACTTCAGGCTTGTATGGCTGATTTCAGCCGTACACTGTCTGAAATCAGCCATACACTGTCTGAAATCAGCCGTACATCGGCTTGCTGCGGGTGGGTTCCGGCCGACCCGAAGTGCAGAAGGAGTTCGACTCAGCTGCTGTTCGGCCTATTCTCACAGGGGCCGAACAGCAGTGAGTGAATAGGCGAATGCCGCCGAGCAGCATTCGGCTCCACTATTCTGCTCAGTACCTCTGTGGTCCCGAGCAGAATAGAAAAACAGTTAAAAAAAGTAGAAAAAAAATAGAAAACGATTAGCAGAGCCGGAGGTGATATGAAAGCCGACTCTGCTGAGTTCTCATGGTACTGACAGATCAGCGTCCCCTGGTTACCAAGTAGTATAAATACATTTTCTATTGTTGTGGTGAAAATCATGTGCTTGAATCCTCATAACCAAAGTGAATACTTGTAGGTGTGGATGCTTATATAACTAATTATATCTATTAATTCGGGTAACATGGTATACACAATCAGTTTACAGTTAAGGTTGCTTAGATCATGCAGCATCCCCATTCCAATAATTGGTAGAAAAACAACTGAACTTTTTACCATGTCTGCATGCCTTATGTATGATATTGCAGTCACATGATTTGCTGACACTTTTCAGTTATGACCTCCTGCACCTAATAAAGTGGCCATGAAATGTAGCCATTTTGTGTATATAGTCACTTGCCTAGAATTCAGATTGTATGTCACCTTAAAATTAACTCTTTTTTGTAGCCCAAACATGTAAATGCTTTTAATTTTCCAGTATGAAAAGGAAAATTGGCTTTAAATCTGTTCACAGGTGCACTTTCTCATTGCTGGAACTCCAGTGTTATTAACTGACAGGTTTCTGCCAGTCAAAGGGTATAATTTATCTCTTTTATCATGTGCCCAATAATTACACAAAGACAAGTAAAAAAAAAGGAGTAACTTGCTTTTGTAATACAATGCATATGCATGACAAATGCAACTATCTCCTAAGGTAGCTGACTGTTATTTTAATGTCCTGAAATGCCATTTTATATAGCCTTGGCGCCAGGCCTGTTTACCTTCTATTCCAAATTATCTCCCCATTCCATCATCAAGCAAGTCAGTTTTATGATGAATCTCCTGCTCAGTGGTGGGTGACGTTTGGTGATAGGAAATTAATTCTGCAGCGCTCAGTCTATGTAGGAATTGCCATGCAGAACAGAGCTGCCATGTGTCTACTTCACTTGTTTGGTTACATTATTAATGGAGGAGTTCCAACATTTATTGTACCTGTTACATTATTTTTTAGATCTCCCAGACACCTAGTTGAAAGAGATTTTTACAGTTCAAAACATCATGTACACATGCAAATCAAACCTTGGCCACTATAGACTGATGGTGAGATTAGACAAATGATAAAGACTGGCCTCTAATTGATGACAGCTCCAACAAGCTCGTTGGCAGCTGTGCTGCACATTATTTAGTTACCATCTTGTGAATACAAAATACCTTGGTTCTTTTGAAACCTAAATTGATGTTTTTTCTGAAATATTTTGATGGCAAGCACAGATGGCAAGCATAAAAAGTGTCAGGGCTGTGCATCACTCTCCATCTAACTTAAGTATGATGATATTAAGTTTTAAGAGTTTCAACTGGATTTTGAAGTAGAAAACATTTATTAAATGGACAGTAACATCAGGCATGCATAGGTGAGAGATAGTGGATGGTTGGCCATTCATAGAAATCACATTTGTTCTCTTATATTGCATCTAGAGTTATATAACTAATCTGAATGTGCACATTGCTACAGATCGATTTGTTTGCTATCAAATAATGTGACTGTAAGACAACACATGTCAGAAAATGGCACTTTACACCTGTCACAGCTGAAAAGCACAAGTTAAAACAAGTTTTTTTTTCAACTCTCTAGGGTATTAAAAGTAATTAAATGTTCATGGCTTTTCTCATATTCTTTAAAGTGACCCTGCCAGGTCTATAAAGGAATCAAACCGCGCTTAATATACTCATCTCTTTGATGGCCCATGTGTCCTACCTCCACTATTCCAGTGTTTGGCATTCAACATTTTCCGGATTGTCAAATGTCTGTGTCCATCACAAAGCACCATGGCTCCTTCCTCGAACCTCCATGTAACTGCTAAATCTGTGACATTGGGGGACAGAGGGATCAGAGGAGTGAAACACAGAACATGGAAATAAAAATAGCTGGCTTCCTTCGACAAGCCTACTCCCCTGATATTTTTAGTCCCAAGAACAGGCATGCTGACTGGTCAGAGTGGATTTTGAACGGCTGATCAACATGCTTGCTCTGGGTTAGTGACTTAGAAAGCAGTGATGGCACTGATTGAACATGACAGCCAGGCAACTGGACTCGTAGATCTCAATGGAGCACAAGTGCAGTGAAATTACAGCAATTGTAGTCTATTGATTACTTCCCCAAGCCCCATAACAGAAAGTCCATACCTCGGTGTGGACAGGGGCGGCTGAAAAGTTCTGAGCCTGAGGTACTTACAATCCCGATAATTGCTTATCCAGTATGTCACTAGTTGAGTACCTCCTGGTAGGTATATGAGGAAAGTTTAAAGTAATTAGCGTCAGTTCGCTCTGAGTAATTAAACTGTGAACATCACCATTTCTGAGTCATTGATGCATCTGATGAAAAGAAGAGACAAAATCCCAAAGGGTGTCTTGTTTTTGCAAGACAATGCTCCAGTTCACACTGCACAAGTTTAGAGATGTGCCTTAAGGGAAATTGGCTTTGAAGAAATCAACCATCCACCTTATAGTCCTGACCTGGCCCCCAGCGACTATTGCTTTTTCAGTAATATAAAGAAAGAGTTGAGGGGAGAAGATTTCAGGACGATGAGGAGATGAAAGCTGCAGTATAGGAGCATTTTAATAGTAAAGATTAAACTTAGTTTTTAATGGTCTTAGGGTGCTTCAGAACAAAATGTAAAAAGTGTATTGAATTACAGGGTGACTATATAAAAAAAAATTTCAGTATTTAATTTATATTTTTAATACCTTAGGCACGGAGCTTTTCAGCCGCCCCTCAGTGTGAGAGCAACAATTCTACGGCCAAAATTCACATTTAATTACAGACAATTTAGTGCTTCGTATTTTTAGTCATTTTATAGGCGCACACAATTTTGAAGATTGGAATGTTGGGTATCTATTTACTTGGCACAACCTCATATTGAAATGAAATTTTTATTCTACAGGGTTTCTGCTTTCAGGAAATATATAATTCTGGGGGGTTTAAGTCACTTTCATGCCTAAATGGGAATTATAACATGTGTGCAAAAAACACAAAAAAAATCTGGCATATTGATTTGCATGGGGTACCCTCTTAATATCATACCATACCCCTATCTGGTATAAAAGTCTGGGATAGATTTTTGGATGGACCACACATCATTTGTTACAATTTTACATTCATATTTTTAAATTTTAGGTTTGGGTGTTTTGAGGTTTTGCAAATATTTAAAGGGTGCCACAACTGAAAAAACATTTAGAAGTAGAGAGAAATGTGAAAGATGAGGAAAGAACTAATGGGAAAATGGGGTAAACTTACATGAAGGTCAAAGAAAAGGACAAAGAGAAAGGTAAAAAGGGGTGGTAGGTTGGGTTGTCTGCCCTGCTCAAGGTGTCCAGATGGTGCATCCTTCCAATGTTAAAGGTGTAATTATAAGGTCCAACTCCAGTCAACCTTTAGCTTTATTCAGGAGGGGGGGAGGAAAGTTAGCTCCTTAATCAGGTTTGTATTACTGTATTAATCCTCATTAACAGTTTTCTTTCAAATTGCACATCTTTGTCCCATGTCAGAGATTTATTTTCTCTCCTTGTTCTCTCTGACATCTTTCACTTGGACAGAAAGTGAGCTGACCTATGTGTGGAACTAAAATCCAAACAGAGGTTTCATAGCCTGCCCTAATTTGCTAGAGAATCGACGCAATTCACAAAACATCAGCACAAGGTTTTTTTTATTTTTAGCAATGTGACTCATTTTCATATCTCATTAAACTGAAAATACCTGTCATTTCTACTGAAAGGCCACCACCTGCAAAACAGCAAAACAGCAAGAAATAGCAAGCTGGTATCCACCAGTCACGGTCACTTGAAATAAAGTAGAAATACATATTAAATAACAATAGCAATATGGTGCAATATGGCCAGAAACCAGTTGGTTGGATTAAAGTGACACTAAACTCAGGAGTTAAAGTGACATTAAACCCTCAGATTTTTTTACATAAAACAATACTGTAATGTGTGCCTTACTGTAATCCATGGTTGTTTCCCTTCTCTTTGCTGCTCTTCCTTTTAAATTTGTATCTGTTCTCATGCTGGGCAGAACTTCTGTTTTGCAGCAGACTTCCTTGTCTCTGCAATGGATACATGGTGTCTGTGTGCAGGTTCACAACCTGAGCCAGCACTACAGGAAGAGGCACTCAGCTGCAAAAGGGAAGTTCTCCCCTAGCATGAGAAGAGATACAGATTTAAAAGGAAGAGCAGCAAAGAGAAGGGAAACAACCATGGATTACAGTAAGGCGCACATTACAGTATTGGTTTATGTTAAAAAATCTGAGGGTTTAATGTCACTTTAAATCTTAAGAATACATTCAAGTACCTTAATTATTAGCAATACTTTTAGCTTATGTGTGCATCATTCAGCTGTAGATCATCAAATCATCATTTCGTTTACTAATTTGTATTCAGATTGTAGTTCATCACGGGCCGAGTTTGGAGTGGCGTCTGCTTTACAACACACACAGGGACCATAAGTAGCCACCCTCCAGAAGGAAGGACAGTGTCAGTACGACTACAGAGATGATTTGAAGATTTTCAAATAAGCTACATTTTTGTTAATAGTTAAGGTACTTGAATGCATTTTTAAGGTTTAACTTCTGAGTTTAGTGTTACTTCAAACAAATTGTGCCAGGTTTAGTACCCTTTAAAGCTTAACTCCAGACAAACAGCTAAAGTCACAGTTGAAATAAATGTATGGCAATTTTTTTAACTTTCTAAGGATTTGTACATTTGTTCAGACAGTCTTGACCAAAGTACCTTGTCAAACATCAAATGAACAGCACAGCCTAGTCTAAACCCCACTCCAGCCTGTGATTTGACCGTCAGGGAGCAGTAGAATGCAATCAGCAGAACCCAATCAGCTCTAGGCTAATTCTAGGCTAGACTCCTCTTCTGTCTTAATTTCGGTCTGCTGTTCTTAGGATAACAGCAGACTGAAATTAAAGGAGAACTATGGGGTCAGGGCTTTTCCCCATAGTTCTCCTAAGGGTAACGGGAGGACACAAACTAGCATCCTCCCGTCACCCAAAGCTCAATATACAGCTAGCTTCGGCTCACGTTATACTGAGACGCCGCAGTCGGGACAGATCCCGACATTACTATCTAGAGGCAGAGCCAGTCAGTGCTGGAGGATCGAACAGGGGAGGGGGGGATCCCTGCAGGGAGCCGTGAGTGACAGTCACAGCTCTCAGCAGGGATAGATCGAGAAGTGAGCGAGCGACGCTATGTGTTCGCTCACTTCCCGATCTATCAATGTCACAGGCCGGCTAGAACTATGAGGCTGATTTTCACTCACCTCATAGTTCTCCTTTAAGACAGTTTCCGGTACTTTTACCAGTTGGATGCAAACATTACGTTTTTATACATCAGTATCTGTATTAAATTGTGTTTTTATAAGTTCTGTTAAACAAACACGCATATTTTTTTTAGAATATAGTTTTTTTTCCATAATGTTATGTATGTTTATTACCTAAAAGGAAAGTCCTTTTAACTTTAGTGGAGTTAGTATGTGAGCAAGTTTTAAAATTGTTTAGTTCAATTATTTACAACTTATTTAGGTAAAGAAAATACTTTTTATCATTAATATGACTATCGTCTAGGACAGATGTCCATGCAAGGGATTTTCTGCCAAGATGTCTTATTAACGAACCACGCTCGGTAAACATTATCCTCATTGTGTTGCTGTGTACAGAATGTTCTCTGCAATAGAACACATGCTTATTTGCAATGGTTCAACATAACTAGAATTGTAAAGGATTTAATTGTAGTCTTGTAACATTATCATAGGCCTATGCGCATAGGACAAAAACAAGCATCTGATGACAAATCATTTTGGATCAAGTTGCATGTTTCCCAGCAAAATTGTTAATGTCATCTTTAGTGGAACATTCCCTGATATTCCCCTAAGACAAGAACAGTTGTTTTGGAAGTTGTAGACACAGGTGTCTGTATCACATAGTAAAAAATTAATTAATATAAATCATGCAAAGCACTTCATTAAAATGATCACAGTGTAGCAGCAACTAAAGTGGAATTTGAACATCTAACCCCAAGTTCAAGTCACCACAGCAGTTTTACGCGAGTGTGCGAACTAATCTAAAACTTCCTTGAGATGTAACATAGCAACATCAAAGGAGAGTGCCAACTGGTAAAATCTTAATTCACAATTACATATCAGTGTAATTAACTGACATCTGCGCAGTGGCCCTTCAAGATACCTGTCTTGTATCTTGTAAAAAAGGAATTGGTTCTCAATAGGAACACAGAGATAAAATGCCTCAGATACATTTTAGGTTGAAATATATTATGGCAGAGCAACTTTAAGCATGAGTTTTCATTCATTCTCTTAGTGTGCTTTTTTCAAGTGACCTTTAGGTCCTCACTGTTTTAAAATCCATATACAAAGAGTCAGAGATGGCAAGTGGCAATCTGATATCTTTTCACATTCGTACAGCACATTACCAAAACTGACAATTTCCTGCTAATTCAGGCTTATTTAGAATAGATTTAAAGGTCTACAGGATGTTCACGTAGCAAGCAGAACCTGTGCTCTCTTGAATAATCCAATCATGTGCAAGGCATTTTTAAAAATTTTCCCTCATGTGTTGGGGTATTTAAAGTGAACACAGCTTCAATTTGATACGTGGACATTCACTTTGCTATGGTAATATTATCTACAGTACTCCTTTAGCAAATGAAACTCCATGGTGTCGAAAATGGAGCTTATACTTAAAGCGGAACTCCGGAAATCATCTTCAATGGAAATGTAGATTGGTACAGCTTGACTCAATGTAAGTATCCTTATACGATGTCCAGAGGGCTGCTGGGGATGTAGTAGTCCGCACTACAAAGAGTGATAGCCGGTATCCCCTTGGTGTGGCTTCCCCTATACACAATGAACACAGGGACTCACTTGCTGAGCACTGCTGCTATTCAGACAACACCTTATATTTTGTTCATTAATTACAAGACATTCTCTGATTGGACAGGGGTGAAGGATGTCAAGATCTCCACCTTGTCTAATTAGTCAACAAGCAATGGATTTGGGCAAAAAAAACAGCTGCTGAATACATACAAAAAGGCTTTATCAGTGGTTTACAGGGGGGTCACTGTGGTGGAAGGTGGGAAAAGGTGATTCCAGAAATTCAGGGATGCTGCCAGCAGCCAGGGTGCACCATGTGGTTGCTGGATATCACAGCTGATTGGCTGCTAAAGCTTGGCACAACCAATCAGATGGAGTCATCAGGAAACAAATACAAAGTTACTTATGCTCTATAACATATGCGTATAACAAATTAATAACCAAATAGTGTGACACAGGTGCAAAAGAAGCAAATGACTAACTAAAAACTAACTAACTAATTCCAGGGGACAGACAATGGAAAGAATGACAAAATGAGGTCAGGCAAGGGGGCGAGATGGTGAGGGAATAGCAGGTAAAAGCAGTTTGCGGCAGATACAGGAAGTCAACAAGAATGAGAACACATGTACACAGTACTGAGGCACTTGCTTATTCCAGAGGTGGGGCTAAATAGCCTCATTGGAGGATGCTCTAAATATTTCAATCTAGCCCATGGACCACAGTGCCATCGGGAGGTGTTTTGGATGTTCTGCCTGCTTCTAGCTGTGATTAGCATGCAGCAAGTGCATCACCACAGGAGTTCCCAGAAGTTCAATACTTGGACACATATTACCAGTTTGTCCTCACTACCATCTTAAAACATAGTGAGGCAAGCAGTCATGGGAACTATGTCACTAATGGTAACTTCTTTTGTATGCACATGTATTACATGTCCCGAGGCATTCAGCCAATCAGAGACTTTGATGATGTTAAATGCTTTATGCATGCATTCAAGCTAGAGGGAACTGTCAGCTCAAAAGAGGAAGCCTGTCAACCTACTATTTTTGCATTATCACAGCTAGTTCTAAGGTAAAACAGACAGAGACAAAGGTTAAGAGATGGAGTGAGAAGGAGCAGGAGCATGGTTACATTTGACTACTATTCAGAAACCCCATAACTGGATATTATGGGGGTGATTAATTTAAGGAGTAGAGAATGTTTACAATGTTAGTGAAAAAAATGAAGCCATATACACTTTAAATGTCCAGTCATGTACTGGGGAATTGGAAAAAAAACCCCCATGATTTTGCCTTGAGCACGGATGGATGATTGAAGTAAATGCAGTTTAACTTTTTTCTCTAATCTACTTTACTCCTTTAGTAAACCAACCTCTGTAGCATCACCCAATTCTGAAATAATCTGTAATTTAAAAAAAGCTGCACTTATGGTTATGGTTTTCCTATGGATGTGCGGTATACAGTATGTGTATTTATAGCTACAGTTAATTTTTCATGTTTTCATCTGCTCACTAAATATCTGCAAAGGAGCTTTGTGTTATCACTAGACATAGACAAAAAATAAGCATATTATTATTGAATAAGAATAGGAGATGTCTGTGATGTCTTGCATTGTGAAAGTAAAAGTGAAATAAATAATATTTTCCCAAGGAAGATGAATCCGAGCCAAACAATCCAGACGCCAACAGACCAGGAGGGGGTTTGAACTTTTATCAAGCAGCTGCTGCTGGGACAGTTGCTTTCCCCACAGTTTGGGTATAGTGTTTCTGGCAGAGTGTCTTGGAATGCCGACAGTTAATTATGCAAAAGTGCTTATGTTTTAAAGTGCAATGTTAACTGTTCCAGGTATGTATCGATATTTAGCTCCATGTAAGAAAGTGCAACTGTAATGTAATTGCAATGTGATTTTTAAATGTAAAGCAACAGACTTGCTGCATCCAAAAGATGCAAAAGCTGCAAGTTTTTCAGTTATTAAGTAGGATTTAAAGAACTTTGCAAAGGTTGCATGATTGGTGTAAGATATATCTTTTTTTTTACTTTTCAAAGTATTTTATTGGTTTTTAACAATTTTCCAGGAGGAACGTAACATCAAACATGAATGTTCAAACATACATACATTAATAACTTGTAAGATATATATTTTGCATTTTTATTTATAGCATTAGTCAGAAAAGCAAAGCCAAGGGAAAATAAAATGCACCAAATGCATTAATTGACAACAACCAGAAAGATTTTAGTCTAATGATCATATTAGTAAGTAGTGAAATGTAATTTGTCACTATGGACAAATACACTTCCAAAATAATTATCAACTTATAGTATAAACCTTGAAGGCTGATGTGTTTCATTTGAACAGAACAAATCTCTCAACATAAGTAAATGACAAATCTTCATTATAACAAATTGGGCATAATAAATAAAAGGGCACACAAATTTAAAGTAATTTCCCAATGTCACGCAACCTGGAAGACTGAGGATAGACTGTAACTGCAGGATGTCACAAACCATCCCCCTTAGCTGGGTGTTCTATATTTACAGTGTATTAATGCAGAGTGTAGTGCTAAAGTCATCTCATCAGAGCAGTTCTCTGCATCATCCAGGACCGCCCACAACAAAGAGGAAGACGACCCAGCATATCCAGTGACAAAAAAATTAAACATACTGCGGGGGGGGGAGGGGGTTCATAGGGAATGGAGATTATCTAACTCTATCAAAAACTGCCAAATATAAAGCAGGCCTAAGTCAAAAATGCACTTTTGTTTCTTTCCTAGGCCCCTTTTGAAATCCTCCCAGATACTTATATCTATCTTGGAGTGGGAATCTCCAGAGACCCAAAGCCAGTACCTCACTACTTGTTCCTTTCCTTTAGCCACAGCAAATGGTAATTATGTGTGTAATTGTCTGTTCAGGTAGAAGCAACCCATCAGAGATTCCACCTCACAAATACTCATTTGTGACTAACTGGGGGAACAGAAAAACTGGGGAACTGCTTGGTCTCTGGAAGATTTTGCTTCAGGACAGAGGTGAGTTTTGGGTTGAGGGCCTTGGAGAAACCACATTGACCAAGTATATTCCCTAATCTTAGGTCTTAAATGATGTCTTTTCTACTGCTGATCTTATGTTATTTTGAGGGGGAAAAAAGAACAGAATGCTTAAAAAGTTTAAAACACCTTTACCTCTTAGATGGCATTTATTTTAAGAAGATTAATGCAATGCTTCTTCCTTTCAAAGTGCACTTGAGTTTGAAGTATGTGCATCATTTTCCCCATTGTATGAAGACAGCATGCCTAACTAGGCAATCATGTCTAGGAGGGGCATTTTGAGCAGCTAGTCGCCACAAAAGCGACTGAAGCTTTTAGGAACAAGAAAGGTATAAGAGCTATATCTGCTACAAAGAGAATTGTGTCAAAATATGACAATATTTGTCTTTCTTACAAAATGTTTTCAGGCAAGACAACGTAAATCTGACAAGTGAGCAAATAATTGCTTGAGAATAAGACTGTCATATCCAAGGTAGAAAGCTGCTGGGTGCCAGAGCCTACACCATGTAAAAACATAACAATTCATTAAATAGAGACTGTTACATATATACATGGTCCAATCCTTTATTAAATATGCATTTACAATTTCCTGAAATAGAGCAATGTACTTGTCAAGCCGTAGCTAAGTAGAGAGTGATATAGAGCTTTATACATTCCTGAGTTGTGAATTCTATAGAAAATTGTCCTTTCTGTAACTCTAGAAGTCAAGGGAAAGCTGAAGAGTTGTTCTGCTTAACCCTTCCCTACTAACTCTCTTGCTAGATAAAAGGGGACTGTTCCTGCAAGATTCAAGTTTTTTATGTAATCAAATATCTAAAACAGGCCTCTACTCTTGTTTGAATGCCTTCTGCATAGTGGTAGCCAGGAACGTTGCTCCTGGACTAACATGGATTATGGTCATGCAGAGATTTGCCAATCTCTGCAAAATTGTAGACAGCCACTAGAAAACAGAGATACATACATTTTATTGTATCTGTAATGCTATCTCTCATTTAATCAATAAGTCACTTATATAGCTTAAAACTTATCTAAACCGAAAACTAAAAATTTACTATATTGCTGTTTACCAGTTCTTCTGTCTGCATTAGTTTCCTTTTTTCTGTCTTTATTCCCCCTTTATTTTAATTTGGTGATCCTGCCAGTAACACACCTCTTGTCCATCTGTGACAACTCTCAATCCGCTGTATTTATGAAGGGAGCCATGTTTGTTACCCACTGACATGGGGGTGGGGGATTAGCAGTTTCCACGAAAAAGATAACATTGTTTTATGCTTCCACTTTAACTCACAAGACAACAACACTGCATTTCTGTCAGGATCAACAGGATTTTTTCTGTACTTGCTGAAAATGTTCTTAGCCTAAAAAAAGGAAACAAATCCAGCCAGCACATCTAAGGATTGGCAAGGTGAAATACATTATATTTTTGTTCTTGGGATCCATTATCCTTTAAGAACACCTTATGCTTTAAGGTGGCCATACACTTTACAACCATCGCAAGACCTTAGTCTTGTGATGGTTGTAAAGTAATTAAAAAAACGTACGATCTGCCCATCTTGGACAGGCAGATCGTACTTGCGATCATCGCAAGCCCGCCCCCCTGAGGGGCGGGCTTCCGATGACTGCAATGCTGAACGCACCGGCCCGTTCGGCATTTGTCGCCCGAGCATCATTCAAACCTTACGATTTTCGGCTGGTTTTCTAGCATGCTCCTTAGACAAAAGACGTGCGACCGTACAGTAGAAACGGTCGCACGTCTTAATTCACACTGCACGATTCTCATACGATCGCAGGATTTCCCACGATTCTCGTACGAGAATCGTGCAGTGTATAGGCACCTTTAGAAAGAGCAGATTGTGTGAATATGAATATGATTCCCTTGGAAGCAGTTAATATTGTTATAACTTATATTGCAATTAATAGTGTTATAACATAGAATACATAGTAGAAAATGCATCAAAATATGGTAGTTTTGCCAATATACATAGGTTGAAAACAACAGTGAGTCAAAATTTATTTTTTAATGTTTCACATTTGTGCTTTGCCAGTATCCATTTTTCTTTCTGCTAAAATAGGAACAGTTTACTATGCCCCAGGCTTCAGTTAAGAAGAATGTCCCAAATACCAACAACCTCTGCCCTAGGCTATAGTGACAAAAATCTGTACTGAATTCACAAATTGGATCACTTCCTGGAAGAACTTTTGCTGCTCTATTTATGTCTCACACTATCCCTCATGGCCTGAACCAAATCCGAGGAATCATCCTGCACTCAACGTCCCAGCTGTCTTCCCATGCCTGTGGTGTGAAAATTACATGTAAAACTATACATTCACTGTATATGAATTAAAAAAAAAAGCTTCAATAAGCAATTCAATATGCAAAAACAGATATAATGTATACTATAGATAGTAAATGATATATCATTTAATTAACAAATAGCGTTAGTATACTAAAAACACTAATACATTATATAATAACATATTTGGAATAAAAAAATAAGCATTTGGTTAATTTTATATATGACAAAAACTTTACCTATAAAGCCCAAATAATCCTTTACAAAATGTTATTGCAACAGGACTTCAACATGGCTTAATATTTTAAAGTGCACTGAGCTAGCATAATCTTTTGAGTTTGAGGTTACCTGCCCTGGTTTTGTAAGTCCTTGCACTCTGAAACTGTTCAAAAGGTAGCACAATAGCAAGCTGCCATTATACAAGAACACCCTGCCGGGGAATATCCCGCCCACTGAATGTTTAAAGTATCGTATGGACTTAAAGTTCAATTCAAATACCAAAATTAGATATTCTTGTATATAGACTTCTAAGCACAAATCAGTCACAAATCATAATGTGCATGCAGATAGGAAGTGGTTAAAAGGTGTGAAATTTCTTTTCAGTTTTAACCAGTTGCCGTCCGCCATTTTCCTTAATATAGTAAAAAATAAAAAAACCCAGTGGTGAATAAATACCACCAAAAGAAAGCTCTATCTGTCCCCAAAAAATGATATAAAATTAATTTCAGTACAGCATTGCATGACGGAATAAATGTCAGTCAAAGTACCGCAGCACTGAATACTGAAAAATGGCCTGGATGGGAAGGGGGTTTAACACCGCGGATGTCAACTGGTTAAAAGACCCAGAATACCTACCTGTGGAAAATGCTGGTTTAGTCGGCTGGGTCTCATTGGAACATGATGTGGTCTGAAGTCCAATAGAGAAAGTTTTGAGAGTGACAAGGCTACTCTTACAAGGATTAAAATCAGGTTGGCAAATATCTAACCAGTGAAAAGCATAACATGAGAGATCTTTTTTGTACAAGGTCCAAAGGTCCAAAAACGTATGCTGATCTTTTTCAGTCTATTTTCTTTACTTTACTTTGTGATATACTTTTATTTAATTAAAGCCCATCTCCAAAAAAAAAAATACTTACCGGAATCTTTGCTCACATGACCCTCTGCATAACCTCTTCTAGTCATGTGGACCCGTGATGTCTTTTTGTTCTCCACCTTTCTGCTGACTAGTTTTATTACAGCTCCATCATGATGTCATCTCATCAGTCCTTAGGTATGAGCAGGGCAAAGTTCTCAGGAGGTTTGATGAACCCAGTTAGATGTCCGTGAATCCCAAACACAGCGCCAAATCCTATTAAAGTTTATGGGAGACAAATCTTGTGATGTATTTTCTGATCTTTTTCAAGGCTAATTTGCCAGCTTTTGTTTTAAAAAAAAGAGAATGGGTAGTTAATCACTGGCCTGGGGGTCATGACAAATGGCAAAAAGAAATACTGCTCAGTAGGGGGGGGGGTCTTTAAATGTGGCTTAAAGGGCAACATTGAAGATATACAAATCTTGTAAATGACATGCTTAAGTCCCCTGACTGGTTTCAGTTTGTAAACAAACTGGCCTGATATCCTGAGTGACATCATACTCCAAATATGGTCATGACCATATTTCATCAATGACATCATTAAGGACCCCGGCTGGCTTGTTTACAAACAGAAGCCAGCTGTAGATCTGTCATTTTGCAGTGGTAGTTTGATGGGTCTTTGTTGTGATGGTCCAAAAACATGTGGTGGTTGGCCGTTGTGATTGAAGCTGCATCTACATCAGTGAACAACATGATTGGCACTAGATTTACATTAGGAGATAATATTTACATTTTGTTAAAAGGAGTTTTTCATGGTGTGGATGTATTTGACTTTTTAATGTTTTTCTTGGGAATGAGTAAGATGGGGTACTTATGTAGCCTGTACTCATTCAGCTGGCAGTGCAGGGAAACATTGAACATGTAAAGGGGCTTCCATTATTCAGATAAGTATCCCCCAAAAACCTTCACATCTTTTTTGGGACTGTATGTGGGGATGAGGTCCTTGGTCTCTCAACATGGGAACACGGTACCTTGCAAAGTGGAGTTGAGATTTTGCTACTCACCCTTGCAAGGTACCCTCCCAATGCTGAAGGCAAATGGGCTGGCATGGTTTGGAGGAGAGTGGAAGCATGATTGATGCTTTTCATTTCCTGCTCACCCAGGCTGCATGCCTGCATAAGGGCCTGGTATGAATTTTAGGGTGAACCCCACAACTTTTTTGTAACCCTTTAAAAAGTAGAAAAACAAGCATGTACCCACCATCCTGACCATACCAGGCCACATGCTGTCAACATTGGGAGGGTGCCTTGCAAAGGGGGACAGCAAAGCCTCTATCCCCCTGATAAGGCACCTTGTCCCAATGTTGAGCCATTAGGGGCCTAATCCTTTTATCATGTTACCAAAAGCAATGTGTGTGGGTGATTTCTAAGAATAAAAACAGGGGCCCTTTGTGGATCCAGGTGATGGACAACTTTAGCTGCCAATAGACAGTGCCCACTTTACAAAGAAAACTTTGGGAATTACAAGAAGGACCCTCCAAATCTGTGGAAAAAAAAGAATGAAGAATTGAACCCTGTCTGTCACATGATCACCAATTCAGGTACGTATTTGGGATCTTTAGTTTTGTTTTTTTAAATGGATTATTAGTGTTTAAGGTTAATACTTTTAATTAGTAACATTATTTAGTGTTAAATTTATTACACTTAATGTATTAATTTGTGTACATTTCTGTATTGTATTCTGGTGCTATAAAATACAGCTGCTTAAATATCACCTTATATTACCTTACTATGGGGTCTATTCACGAAGCTGCCAAGGTCAGCCGACTGAATGACCGATCTGAAGTGAAGTGAGCCAAACACTGTTCGGCTATTCACTTCAGGCTGGTACGGCTAATTTCAGCCGTACATCGGCTGAAATCGACCTTACATCGGCTTGCTTCGCGTGGCTTCGGGTCGGCCCCCATGTTCGGCCGACCCGAAGTGCAGAAGGAGTTCGACTCAGACGATCCAACATCTGGATCGGGTGAGCCAAACCTCCGGCAGGCTACTCACTGCTGTTCGGGCTATTCTTAAAGATCCCGAACAGCAGATAGTGAATAGCCGAATGCCGCCGAGCGGCATTCGGCTCGGCTGTTCTGCTCGGTCCCTCAGAGGTACCGAGCAGAACAGGAAAAGAGTGAAAAAAGTTAAAAAAGTAAATAGAAAACGATTGTGCGGAGCTAGCAGTGACAGCTAGCTCCGCCCAATAGTTTCCTATTGTCCGGCGGCTCTGCTGCTGTAAATAAAAAAAAAACTCTCCCGGGCACTCTGGGAGCCTCCCTCTGCTGATGGACCTGATGGGGAACTGCAGCAGAGGGCGGGTACAATGCTAGTTTACTATTGGCTATTGCAAATTGAAATGCACCAAATGCACCAATGCTTTTCAATGGGAAAATTTCTCACGGCTCAGCCGAGCCGATGCATATGCGTTCGGCTCGGCTGAGCCGCTCGGCCATGATCGGGAGCTGTACGGGCTATTGTGAATAGCACGTACAGCACCCCTTTGGTTCTACTGAACCGAAGGGGTCCTGGGGCCGACGCTAGCCGAAGGATCGGCCGAAGCTACGGCCAGATCCTTCGGCAGCTTCGTGAATAGACCCCTATGTTTTACACCACTAGACATAGCCAGCACTGAATTTTACATTTTGTATTGAAATGTCATTAATACTCTGCGTTGTTTGTCTTCAATTACATAGTTCAGGTAGATATAGACATTGCCAGCCTGACAGATATTTAAAATTCTTGTGAATGCACAATACCGGTTTATACAAGCTTCATGCCAATATTTTGGTTGACAAGAGTTGAACATGCTCATGCTTACAAATAATCATTCTTAATGAGAAAAAGTGCAGGAAAGGTGCCTATATCTGTTGTATCACTTTATAAATATATCATAGCAAGAAATGAGGCAGACAAATCTCTTTACTGCTGGCTTATTGATTGGGCATGTGAGGTAACAAAAAGCCATGCTGCTTATGATCAATACTAGCAGGTTGCTGCACACACTGCAGATGAATAACTAGGATAGATTACATATAATCCACAGAGACCATGGGAGCTTGCTACTAGTGTCCAAACCGAGCAGGGAAGTGTTTTGCGGTGATTTGACTTATGAACAGTAATTTAATGGTAAACAGTTGCATGTTGTCATGAAAAAGTAGTATATTTTAGTTTCCTTGAGGACACACTTAATAGATCTATTTTTTTATGGCTTTACAATATGCATTGTAAACCTGTGCTGGAGACACACTGCATGGTTGCTCCACAGTTTAATCAGCTGTACTAAACAGGGCAGCAACATGTATCAATAACTGGGTTCCAATAAATCATTCAAGAGTAAAATATGAGACTTCCACTGTTGTCTGGCTATTAAGCTGATCTTCTTACTTCACTACTTTAAGTCATTGACCCGCCAAAAAATGGACACTTCAAGAAAGGCTGAAGTTCTTATCTGCAAAATTGTTCTGGCTAAATGGCTGCTAATATTATAGTTGATCTGCATGACAGCCAGATAATATGCTTTTTGTTCAGAATGAGAAGGCAAATGCAGTTTCCATGTTTCTCGTAGGGAAGGTCTCCTTTAACGTGAATCAGCAGGGCTAAGTAACAGGTTCACTTCATTGCAGACCTCCACAGATGCATATGTTCACCTTCATTTCAGTACCTCTCCACTCCACTCCAATGATGTAACATAAATATTTATTTTACATTTTATTGGCGGATATTTTCTATACATTTATATCTATATTTTCTAAGATAGCTTACCTATGATATTCAGTTAAACAGAACTATAATTTTACCACTCATACTGACTAATAAGTCTAAAAATATATACAGTATATGAAATATTGCATGTGAGTATTTTCTAATTTTAAACTTAAGCCTAAAGGTGGAACTGTACTCATTTTTTTATGTTTCAGAGACTTCCCTCGCCTGTTCTACTTAAAACCTGTTGTTTTCACAGAAAATGCCCAAGCTGAAATTTACGCACCCAGCTCATTGAGTCAGAAGTGTAACTCATCCCTTTTTATTGCCTGCTTGTTTCAATAAGTTACAATATAAAGGGCAAACAGCTTATTCTGTGATCGCTTTTCATTAAAGCCTAAAATGCAAAGGTTTTATATAACCATACAATAGTTTTATATAAATTATATATAAATAGTAACATCAGTGTTACAAAAATGTGTGAACTTCAAAATATCTATAGGTTAAGACCCCTGCACAGGAAAATGCCACCTTGCCTTTCATCCTTTCTTTGCCCTAACAAATTCATTTATTTGCATTATCAATGGTAGCCACTGTACTTTCAGCAACATCACTATTAAAAAACGTAAATAATATTGACCTGACGACCCTTAAAGTTTTATCTAAATCCAAAAATTAAATATACTATAACTTTCCAGCACTATATATGTGGTGGCTGCATTAGTTTCCATTTTTTAGGATTTTGTTTTTTTTTAATGATCTTGCCTGTAATGTACTTCCTGTCCTAGGGGGACAATGCTCATTCATTGTACCACACCTATGGAGAAGCAACATTGTCACCCTAGCATCCTAGGACTACAGAACACCTCCCCCACTCCTCGTCTCCATAATTTTGGGTGTGTATTATGTAGTCCATAGAGAGAGCTGGGAATAATGATGATGGCAGCGCAGCAGAGGCAGACATCACAAAATGTTCTTAGCTCAGAACATTTCTGGCAAGATCAATATTTTTTTTCCCCTCATGAAACAGATATAACAAAATGCTTTCAATTGTATATTTAACTGACCAAAAGCGAGCAGATAACTAAAGTTCATTGTTAGGCTTTATATATTCTTTAAATCTACTACATTTTGCATAGTCTTTGCACTTTGCACTTCTTTATTAACTGCCTGGTCACTGAAAGGAAATGTACATGGTACTAGTTATTTGAAATTTGCCTAGTACTAAAGCATCCAATTATTTTTCTATCACTAGGCTCTGGGAGAGGTTATTATTTGTAAAGGGAAGCTAAATGTGTCCCCCTCATAATTATGTTAGATTCCTAATTGCAGCAGCTCCAACTGAAATGGGTGATTAGTTGATGTTTAGGAACACAGTAAATTAGCAAAATGGCACATTTAAGCTTTCAAGCAGCAAGTTATTGTTTGCATTTACATCTTTCAATGTTTTTCAAATAATTAAATTGTTTCCTTCATGTGTAGAGGAATATAGTTAATAAGAGTATATACCCATGATGCCTGTAGTCTTAACAAGCCCATTGATATAGGGCGGCCATGGTGACATACAGTATGTAAAGTGGATGATGGTCCCTGCACAGGAAAACGTTTTTAATGATACTGGTATCTGTCCTGACCTCCTCCGTTATCATAGGGTTCTATGCTGAGTCTGTTTCAATAGAGTACCAAGTTCGCACATCACTGAGTTTGGTCGCAGAATCGTCGCTGTCGTCACTTTCAGTGTCTGATGACGAATTTCCCAACAAATCACTATCAATCACTTCTGCAAGTGATTCTAATTTACTATCGCTGTTTTCTACCTGGTCTAAAACTGCTTTTGACCTAAAGGGACGCTTTTTGGATGCCATGGACATTCTCAAGTTTCCAGGCAGAAAGAAAAAGTGCAGGCAGGGCACTGGACAAAGCTCTAGGGACAAAATTGAAGTGAAATAGTTTGATACATACATGTAATTATAGCAGATTACATTGTTTTGCGTGTATTCTGTGTAAATGTCATGTTTTCACTTTTGAATTTCCCGCCGGCTCTGCCCCCCGCTGTGACGCCCGAAAACGAAACTGAAAGCCGAATGCCGGCATCGGCCGGGCGCACACAGCAGAGGACACAGCGGGCTCACAGGGACAAGGTAAGTGACACTTTTGTGCTTTTCCGAGTGTGGCTCGGGGTTACCGCTTTTGGTACTGAAAATTAACCCCGAGCCACACTCGGGAATACCGCCAGGGAGGTTAAGTGCAGATGAACCACCACCACTTTTATAATTTCTTTGTCCTAAAGCTGGCCATACACTATGCACATTTCAGACAGTTCTTCATGAACCGACCAAAATTTTACAGTGGGTGCCGCTGTCAGCACCCTTGCAGCCGGCATCTCTCAAACAGAAGATTGAAGGAGCCGGCTGGAAAATCTTTGAATGAAGAAAAAATTACTTACGTAAAAGTAAACAGCAGGGGATTACTCGATCAACGCTCGTAAGCAAATTTGTTCTATTTTTTCGTTCAGCCTGCGGATTGAACGAAAACATAGTACAGTGTATGGCCAGCTTAATACAAATACTAGTTTGCATTAACTGTGCCAACACTGTTATTCTCAATAGCAGCCACATTATTTCCTGTGACATCACTATTATAGAAGGATTCACCAATGTCCTGACTGGTGTAGTGATCACCCCTGAAGGTGCCGCTGGAATACACGGGTACGTCTGCCTCACCTCAATGTAATAGAGATATGAATAGTAGAAACAATAGCAAATAACTGTGTATACAAGGGAATCACATTAGGCATTCAGATATACCTAAGCTGCGGCTGTCTTTCTGCATTTAACTGCAATACTGGTCTGGCTAAGGTGACCTGTCATGTGATAGCAACTGTGAAACAAAGTCTCAGTTAAAACAGACACGGGTCTCTAACCTACTGGCTAGTGGTATTTGTTTTGGCTAGCCATTGGTGGGGCCCGATGTACTGTTTGCAGGATAATTTGAGACACAGCAATGCAGTGACCAACGGCCGCTCACCATTCTGGCGACTTGAATAGCAGCTCTCCAGTTGGTCAGTGAGGAGAAGATGACCCCACCTTCTCCATCTGACTTACCTTGGTCCTCACAGCAGATCTGTGTGCAGAGGATGGCAGATCCAGATCACAGGTAGCAGTCCGCTCAGGATTCACAGTGGAGCAGAGGAGTGGCAGTGTCACACTGATATGCCTGTCCAAGGATCCAATTGTTTGTCCGGGTTAGGGCTCCCCTTCTTTGCTGGATCAGTCAGTTTCTCACTGGGATGACTCAGGAGTCACCAGGCAGGAAAGAACATGCAGAGTATTTCTATCGCACTACAGAAACATCTGACAGGGATCAGGTAGCTCAGTACAAGGTTTATGCCTCTCCCTGTAGTAATGGCAGGCAACTCAAAACTGTATACCAGATCATTTTGCAGCCTCCTTGCTGTATGAGCATGTTCAGTCCATCCAGTCCAGCTCACTCCTTCTGCAGATCCCAAGCCTCCTGGGAACTGTAGTTTTGATCTGCTTGGATTAATATTCTCTCTCTGTCTGCACACTACATGTCCCACAAATCCCTGCTGCAGTGAGCTCAGGCAGTGTCATCCAATCAAGTCTCTTCACAGCTTTAACACTATCTGTGCAGACTGTAGTGATTAACTCCTTGCAGGGAGAAATGCTCTTGCAATGTAGAAACTGTACAGGGGCAACACTGGTATTTCTGATTCCTGTGGAGTAAAGCTCAGATGAACAGCTCAAATTTTAGAGGGGGGTATCTGGCACCAGCCCTTCCTCCACAGATATTTGCTCTTGTGTCCAAGCATTGTTATTTTGTGAGCCAGTTAGGCTAAAACTTTGTTGCATTTTTAGAAACAGTTGTAGTTACTTCTTATATTTCTTGTAAAACCACAAGAATCATATACTATTTCAGCATGGGACAATCTTTTAATGTCATATCAACGCTAACTTTATAGTGCTTCCTTGTCACCTCTTACACCTCACAGGCATTCTGTTAATTGCAGCAATTTATCAGGCAAGTTCTCCTTCATGCACATGTCTGAACTTCTTTATAGTCCTCTGCCAGTGACCATTGTAATCCATCTCAGGATTTATTTTACGTGTGCGTGGCCTGATGCGCCGCTCTATTATTGCTGACATTTTTTTTTAAATCTTCTGTTTCTAGTGCAAGATGACAAAATTTAGGGCAGGACAAATAAACCCTTTATTAGGTGTGTCCTATCATCTCAAATTCCCTATGGATTTTGAACGCATAAATGTACTGTATTTGTATGTATGCCAAATTAAAGCCTGGCTCAAGGCAAAAATTAAGTCACCTCCCATCACTTCCTTTAACCCTGTTCTCGCTCATTCAGTGTTTTTTTTCTTTTTTCCATATCTTGTAAAGTGGTGTTTACAAGTTCACTATCCAGGTCCCTCACTGGTGCCACTTCCAGGTGCTGGGACTAGTAATTCATTAATGTAGACGTGCCTGCATTGGCTAGTCCCTGGCAGTCTCCTTTTGTTGACATCACCATTGAGAACCTTCTTATTATTATTCTGGATTCTGAGAAGACCCCACTGGACAGCCAATAGGAAATATCCACAAGATGCAGGCAGCGATGTGGTCTGCACCTTCTGTACGCAGAAGAAGAGAGAATACATGGAATCACAGTGTCACATGACCATTGATTTAGGTGAGTAAAAGGAGCATTTAGGTAGGGTTTTTTTTCTATGACAGCAGTTAGTTAGAGCGGTGTTTGTGTGTGTGAGGGAGGAGCCCAGAATTCAGCTTTAAATTATGCAGGTGACTGTTGACAAAGATAATGCATGCTGCATACCTGCCAAGATGTTTCCACTTCTACTCAATAATCTAGGGAAATGTGGGTGAGAAAAATTGAATCTATGTGAGCACACATTCTCACTTTGTACAGATATGACTTTAAAGGTCTGTCAGTGTTTATGTCTCTTTTGTGTAGAAAAATCTAATTCTGTTGACTCTCAAAAATTGCCTGCAGACAATGTACTGTCATTAACAATGCATGCTATCTAAAAGCACAAGATGGTCTAGATCTGCTTACTAAATGTGCATGAATTGGCAATCAGAGGAAACACATATCAGAACAGAACTGAAGCAGAGTTGTGTAGATTTAAAGCTCGTATCCAGGCACACTTTTTTTCTGCCCAAAATACACTCTGTCTACTTCAGCAGGAACCGTGCTTATAGCATTCTGTTGTACTATGGTTTAAGAATCCGTTTGTGAAAAGCCAGTCTCAAGTTTAAAAATCCTCTTGTGTGGCAACGAGAAGGAGAGATCTGTAGAGCTCTTTATATCACATTAATGTGCCCTCCAGAGTCAATAGGGAGTGAGAGCCTGTGTAGCTTGGTGGCATTGCAACTAAATCAAGCAGTGCTGGCTTGATCACCACAGTGCTACCTTCATCTTTCTATTATCATTAGCAACAAAATAATGGAGACTTTTGCAAAAACAAAAAAAAATGTTTTCCCCATTTTCCCCTGGGCTTAGCTCTCTACAGCACTTGCTTGAATCTTTAATTTTGTCTGGAGATACATTTTAAAGGTGTCCTGACCAGTAGGACTGTTATATCCACAATCTGACACAGCAGACCACCTTCAGCACTGGCAACCTAGCAATGGAAGTGCTTATTTAGTTGGTTAAAAAGCTTCAGGATCATGTGACCAGAACAGTACTCTAGATCTGTTCCAAATTGCTGTGTGATAGGAACAAGGATTTTACTATGCATTCTAGCTTAACACAGAGATTATTTTTATGCAAAATATGCAAACCACATAAAAATACTGATAAATATTTCTTTAAAAAAATGAAACACAAATAATTGGCAATAGAAATCACTTATCTGTTTATTCAGTGGCTAGCCCAAATTAAAGAAATTATACAGCATGCCTAAAACAGCAATTAAAATACCACTGGGCTCAAATTACATTTGCGCTTGTATATAAGTGTGTTTTTTAATAGATTTTAGTTGATTAGCAAGTCAGCGTGAGCTAGAGAAAATAAAAGCTATTTAGCAGTATGCAGCCTAGTGTTGGGCAGCCAACCTCTTAGAGCTGAGAGTGTCCTAGACCACATCTATATTCCAGAGTGCCAGTACTAATTCAGCTTCAATCTTTTCATAGGTTACCTTGGGGATAACCGTATCCAGCTCTGATCTGCTGCGGTGGACAATGCTAGACAGCCACAATTTAGAAAATCAATGATTTTCTGTACGAAATCTATGTATAATTGGTTTTTTTCTGAAGCTAACACTTTAGGTAAATAAAACAGTGTTCATTAATACACAACTGTATACAACAATTATTCTGTTTTTAACTGTTGTTTCCATCACTTATTCTTCACAGGTAGAGCAGACAGGTTGATGGGTAAAACCAAACAAAATTCCAAACTGGAGCCCTGCAGAAACACTTATAATTACTATTAGGGGGTAGTTAAGAGACTCAAGGCCCCATGACAGTTCTATACTGAGGCACTACTCGAAGAGATCCTTTTGTTTCTAAGGGGGGCAAATACTTCACTGCAGAAGACAGACTGTTGTAGTAATAAGGGCAACTTATTTAGCACAAAAGACACATAAACAAAATTGGTCAGCTACATTAGTATAATGTGACTGCTGCCTATTAGAGGTATATACAATGCATATTTGAAGACTATACATTTACACAGACCTTGGTTAGCTTTTAGTCACAAGTATACGTTTTATTGAGTGTACATCTCAGCTACAATTTAATGGCACTTCATTCTTTTATATGTAAATACATTATATACAACAATGCTGTATTTCAAGGTTATTCTGGATATCTATTTTGCAACATGTGGACTGAAGAATGTCATCCTAGGGCACCTACCGGTAATCATCACACTGAAACCACATTTTAAGGCCTCTCTCACACAAGTTCATAGGCCTGTAGAGTGTGCAAAATGCAAGTGTTTATGGATTCAGCATGTGCCAGTGGCTGTACACTAACACGGGAGTCACATGTGTAAATGTACAGCTTTTACAGCATTTATCTGCATATCTGAGCAATTACATGCATACAGAAATGGAGTATCCCTGGGTATGGGCTGGGACTGTACAATAACACCAGTGACTCCCGGGTGCACCCCGAGTGCATAAACACACATACATTCTGCATGCTGCATGTACCCATGTGAATTAGGCCTAAAACTGAATATAAACATCTGATCATAGCCTTATAGTTGCTTTTGAGCAATGAAGATAATGTGAATAATTAAGTTACTATAGCACCAGGTAACATATTGATTATACCTCCCAACTGACCCTCATTTGGCAGAGGCATTTGATTCTCATTTGGAACCAAATCCCTCTGTCCCTCTTTTTTCCACATTTGTCCCTTTTAGGTCTAATGTAGATATATCTAAGAAAATGCAATACAGCTTATCTCAACACATACAACCAAAGTGGGTTGAACAGTCCTGTTATTGATATATACATTTTGACTTTTTGTCAAAAGTCAATAGCTATGGCCTCATCTCCATTTCTAACCATTCCCCCTGGCTACTGATGCATGCCTTGTTCTCTACAAAGACCAGTGACATTTCCAGGTAGGACCAAGGTGTAGTTGATGTGTGGGTTACAGCCAGATTAACCTTATTTGTGCTTGGCAAGAAGCAAGTTGGTGGCACCCAATAGTGGAATAATACTAGAGCAGAGTTCACTGATTAAAGCAGAACTATGAGGTGAGTGATTTTCACTCATCCTCATAGTTCGAGCAGACGTGTGACAATGAAACTGTCACATGTCGGCTCAATAGATCATGAAGTGAGTGAACACATACCGTCGCCCGCTCACTTCATGATCCTGTCCTTGCAGAGAGCCCTGTGACTGTCACTCATGGCTCCCTGCAGGGATTCCCCCCTCTCCCCGCTCCGATCCTCCAGCCTGACTGGAGGAACGAACGGGGGGGCATTACAGCTGGCTCTGCCTCTAGATAGCCAGAGCCAGCTGTCAATCACGCAGCTGGGTGGATGTCGACAGTAATGCGGCGCTCTCAGTATACCGCGAACAGTAGCTCGCAATATACTGAGCTTTGGGTCACGGGAGGATGCTAGTTTATGTCCTACCATGACCCTGAGGAGAACTATGGGGAAAAACACTTACCCTATAGTTCTCCTTTAAGCACTTGTCTTTAAGATAAATATGTCATATTTGTACTAGTTTCTGTAAATTAAGGAAATGGTGGCTTTAATAATAAAAAAACAAACAAATGCAAGGTGAACATGTAAAAAAAATCTCTTGGCAAACAGTTGCTTAAATGTTGACACATTTGTTCTCTGTATAAAATTATTTTGGGATGCACATTAACTATTACACTGACATTCACCTTTGGTGTGACCTTTGTTGTATAATGTACAATGACGTATCTACTCATTATAATCAACTTGTGTACCTGGTGTAAAGATCAATTTTTGCTTCACACTGGAGCGACTAATCCCAAAGCAGCTCAAGTTGATATATCTCTATGCCAATAATTGAGAGGTTATGTCACCTGTTCTATATATAATTTAGGAATTGATGACCCTTTCTGGCCTTAAGTAAATGACATAATGTGAAGCAATAAACTGAAGCATCTGAATAGAGCACCTCATTGCAGTTGATGTATAGTACTGTAATTCTCCTCTTTTATATAAATAATATATATTAATGATGCATTACAATGCTATTGAAAAAGATTAGGATGGCATAAGAGGTAATTTATTCTTTCTTGTGTGATATGGAAGCAAGGTATGTAAATAAAGAAAGATGGTCTAGTTAATTAAATTCAACTGCTGAATATTATTAAACGTACACTCCAGTCGAATCTGAACATTATACTTTGCTATACAGGCAAGAAAACCCTATCTGCTTGTTACTTAAGCTTTTCATCCAAGCATAGCAAAAATGCAGTAGTCCATTCCAGTCCTTTTTGCTGGTAATCTGATGAGCCTAAACGGTGCCTTCTTGTTACACTGGAATACCCACTCTAGGCTCCTTGTTGCTTATCACTTTCTTAATGTAAAAAGAATGCCAGTGCTAAGGGGTCTCTCACAGCAGCAATTCAAATGTGTTATTGCCTTGGGAGTTTGAATGTGATTAGTAATGCAGGAAGTAGAACAAACAGAAGTAGCCTGGCTGCAGTCCCTGCCATATAAAACAAGCTTCTAAATGGAATTCCAAAGAGTACTCAGAAGCTAGTTGGGAAATACAATGTAACAACATTATGATTGCCAAATCAATAAGCCCATAGCAGAAATGTAAAATTTGGTATGGTCCATTTGGGGTATTCAGGTGTTAGAGGGGAAGTGGATTAGAAAAGGATAACACTCCTTCTGTTAGATCTTCAGTGTGAAGGTTGCCAAGTGCCATACAGAATTCTACACAGTGCTACCCATCAATCACTGTCACAGAAAGCCCATATGTTAGTCTGTAAAGTGAATTGAGACTGCAAAGGTTGTGTGGCATCAGGCAGGCCACACGATCTAACAGATGTGGGGTTAAAGGTAAATATGAACTATATCTATCTTCTGAGGGGGGTGATGGAATAGTATGGCATGAGTGCAATAAAATGTTACTTGTCCTTTAAAGAACAGGTTTTAGAAGAATTAATTCCAGAAGTGGGGCTATCCCCGCACTGCAAGGGTTATCTGCATTTTTCTCTAGGGGCTCAGATAAAGCAGATATACTCACCTGATCCTCGGTCCCACCTGGCTGCTGGACCGGTCCCGGCAGCCTCTTCTCCCTTGAGCCCCATGAGACCAGACGTCATCATGTCTAATACAGTCCATTCACCTGTATTAGGCTGAAGTGGAGGGGGAGGGAGGTGAGTGGTCACTGCAGCAGGAATGAGGATTAGATGAATATTTTTTATTATTTTCACCCCTATAGAAAAGTTAACCCTTGCAGTGCAGGGGTAGCCCCATTAGAAGGGTTCATTTTTCTAAACCCTTGAGTTCTTCTTTAATATTAAGTTATTGTATTATTAATATTATGCTACTGGCATTTAAAATGCAGATTTGTTTTATTACAACAGACATACAGGTGTTGAAAACCATCCTCTGCGTCTTATACAATATACTGTGTGTGTGTGTGTATATATATATACAGGTGAAACTCGAATAATTAGAATATCATGCAAAGTTCATTTTTTTCATTTTTAGATAGTGCCCCATAAACTACCCTTCTGTGAGATCTGGATGGTGGTTTGTTTTGACACATAGAACAAATTCTTCTGCAGGTCAACCTATACTTGTAGTAAAATATGCTATGTACTGTATGTAATATAGATAAACAGTTCAATTGAAAACTGAAAGCATCTGTCCAGCACATAAATTTAACATAATCATGTCCCTTAAATGTAATTCATGAAGTCTTAGCAGCCTGTAGCGTTAATGGTTTTGTGTAATAAGCTTGCTAGGCAGTTACCTGGTTCAATTTATGTACCTCTCTGTGTGTACAGCTATGGAACAAATATAAGTGCAGCTTGATACCCTTATCTTTAGTGGCCTTACATGTACATTTTGCACAGTAGGGATGTATCCTAAAAGTAAGTTCAACGGGAGATCATCTTCCATAACCACATTCCAATGCGCAAACAGACATAGTAGAAGACAGTCAACATTATGCATTTGTGATAATACTTTAAGATGTGCAGCTTCTATAGAGTGGCTAAAATCCTTTTAAATGTAATTTTAACTGTAATTACCAAGATAGATCCTATTGAGAGGAATTACGTGTAAGAGGCATAAACATGTAACAAACCATCAGCAAACAGTGTTACCATTACAAATAACTAGGCATAGTATCTGTACAAACTGAGAAAATTCATGGTGTTTCCTTACTATTTGAAGCTAAACGTCCGGCAGATATATTAGTGTAGCTCTGTATATAATAATGCAAGCAGGGTAAGTACCTGAGTTTGACCCTGGTATCAGCCTCTTGCAGTCCCTATGCAGCAGGGCTGGAGTGTAAGAGCAAGAAGCAGTACAAAGAGCCAAGAAGTGACAGAGAGATGAGCTCATCACTGTGCTGCTTCCCCTTTCATTATCCATTGACAGGCTAATGTGGACAGTCTGAGTTTAACGGTGGGGGTTTGAATGATGCTGGTCATAAGATTAAGAACATCTATTGGCAGAAAAAAGTACTGCAGCAGAAATGTCTGGATTGAAGGTGACTGTTTTGCAGCAAAAGCTTTTGTTATAGTGTCTTATTATGGGCGTTTTATCTTTAACGTGTTTTTTTGGGCCAGAGTCCTGCTTTGGTGGAAGTGCATGCATTAAAACAGATTTTGGATTTACACTAATTTTGACCTAATTACTGACTTCTTTGAACTAGCACTGAACTTGTAAAATATATATAATCATAGTAGCAAGTTTATCCTTGTGTACTGCAAATTAACATGGCTTCACTCTTTTTTTTTTATATTTCTTGGCAATGTATAAATAAAATAAATGGTTGGGAAATGACTTTCTACTTCAAAAGCTTACCACTATTTGGACTCTTTATTTTTCATATGCTTTTCACAGTGTTATTTTATAGCTGTCATAAATCTACTCTGACAATACACTCTTGTAGTACCGCTTTATACATATATTAGACTTGTTTATGGTAATGGAATTCTTGTGCTTTTGTGTCAAGTACAATAGACCATAAGTATATATACTGTATGTTGTGTTAGCTAAATCCAGTGTATATTAAGGAAAGCCATGCCACTCTGTATTGCCGAGACCATATTTATATTCTTTTAATATAGCCTTGCAATGTTATGTTTTATTTATCTACTATGTTCTTGTAGCCTTTATATATAAGCAAACAGAAGTAAAATATCACATATGGGAAAGTAGCTTATGAAGTCTGAGTGTTTCAGAATAATAACCTTATCCCAAGTGTACAATGAAGGTGTCAGTTATCATTTAGTACATGCTGGGCTGTTGGGAATGTCCAACACACGCCTTTGCTTGTGAAAGCTTCTGTTGACCTATGATCAATAGTAAGTGTTATCAAACATCTCTGCACACTTTTAAGTTATTTGCAAAGGCCTCAGATACCTTCATTCAACTGAAGAGGTGAAAGCATGTGTTCCACACAGCCCTTAGTACATGAAATTATTTGCTTTAACTAATTTACATTTTTTTAAATTAATGTACACTGCCTGGCAAAACAAAAGTCACACTCTAATATTTAATTGAACCGCCTTTAGCTTTGATTACACCTTGCATTTGCTGTGGCGTCATTTCAATAAACTTAAGCAGTGTCACAACATTTATTTTCATCCAGAGTTGCATTCATTTTTCACCAAGATCTTGTAGTGATGATGGGAGAGTAGGACCACTGTGTAAAGTCTTCTCCAGCACATCCCAAAGAATCTCAATGGGGTTAAGGTCTGTACTCTGTGGTAGCCAATCCATGTGTGAAAATGAGGTCTCATGCTCCCAGAACCACTCTTTCACAATTTCTGCCCGATGAATCCTAGCATTGTCATCTTGGAATATGCCCAATGTGCCATCAGGGTAGAAAAAAATCAATTTATGGAAAACCTAGTCATTCAGTATATTCAGGTAGGCCACTGATCTAATTTTTAGGGAGGGGCATAACCAGTGGTGTATTTTGGTTTTGTGCTGCCCTAGGCAAGACTAAACCCGAGCACCCCCCCTTTCCTAATCTAAATTAGTCCGACTCCTTCCTGTTTAAGACATACATTTTGCATAACCTGTCTGTCGCGGGATACAGTACGCATGGTGTATCTAGATTTTGACAGGTTGCGCTATCAACGTAGCGTGATGCTCTAGTTCTACCTTTGCAATAGCCACCTGCTCTATTCCTGGCTTGATGGGCTCCCTAATTCTGCAGCTACGATAACCATTCTCTCCTGCCCTGCCATGCTGTGCTGGTCTCTAGTTCTGCAGCTGCAACACCGATCTTCTGACTTAATATGCTGGGCCCTCTAATTCTCCAGTTACTAATCTTCTGCCTTGGCTGCTGGGCTCTGTAGCTTATAGGCTGCAGTTTCCCGGACTCACCACGGAGGTGCTAATGAGCATGATGACATCTGGATCTCAGCCCTGGGGTCCTGCGGAAGCTTCTCCGCTGCCTGAAGTCAGAGATTTGGGTACCGGTTTCCCAGGGAGGTCCGGCACATGAACTGCCAGTGCATCCGGATGAGAATCACACACACCAATACATTGCACAGCATGTTGACCAGGAAGAAGAAGGAGCTGCAGCCGGCATATATGTAGGAGTAGTCAGCATAGGTGGACACGTTGGTCCCCCAGTCAAAGAAGCACCAGGTCCAGGAGTACTGGCAGTAATTTCTGAATACTTTATAATATAATTTTTTTTTCTCTTACCTAACTGGTTTGGGGGCAGCATTTTTTGGTGCCCCCCTGGAAAGTGCCGCCCTAGGCAAATGCCTAGTTTGCCTTGCAGTAGATACACCCCTGGACATAACATTGCTGAACTTAGATCTATCATACGATAGAAGGCGCTTACTTATTTGCTTAACTAAATCCAGGTGGTGGCTTTTTTTTGGCCAGACAGTGCATGTAAACTAAATCACTAAAATCTCATATATCGCTTAACATATCATATGGTTATCATACTGATTTTAAATATGCAGCTCTCAAAATAATACATGATAATCCTGCCATTAAGGTCCTTGTTCAGGTATTTCCTATTATAGGGTGACATCACTTTGTCCATGTTTCCCAATCTGTGGCTTCTGATGGAGGCTAAAAGTGTCCATTTGCAGGCAGAGTTCACTATTGGCACCACCGGGAAACTCCTCCTGAGGATTGCTGTGTAATCATCGTCGATTGCATGCATATATAGGCTGGAAGTGATTGCAAAGAGGTTGCAGCAAATCAGTGGCAATTGTTTAGTATACACAGTGAGGTAAATTTATGAAAACTGAAGCAGAGAAAATCTGGAGCAAAATCTGTGCATGGCAACCAATTGGCTTCTATCTTTCATTTTCAAATCTTAACTGAACAAGTAGAAAAGAGAAGCTGATTGGTTGCCATGGGCAACTGCTCCAGATTTTGGCTGCTCCAGTTTTTATAAATTCCCCCCTTTCTGAAACTAACAGGGTTATTCAAAAAAGGGTGAATAGTTTGGAGAAGACAGGAGAAGTGAACAATCTAGGCCAAAATAGCTGATTTGGAAACATTCTCCAAGTCAGCTCACTTTCCCGTTTAGCTATGTTCTCCTAGAACAGGGGTAGCCAAACTCCGGCCCTCCAGCTGTGATGGAACTAC
Source organism: Nanorana parkeri (assembly GCF_000935625.1). NCBI lineage: Eukaryota > Metazoa > Chordata > Amphibia > Anura > Dicroglossidae > Nanorana > Nanorana parkeri. The sequence continues at coordinate 181,076 of NW_017308305.1, read as the reverse complement.
AAATCCATGTGGCATTGCAAGATTCTCAAAGCTACAGACATGACTCCCAGAGAGAGATGCATCATGGGATTTGTAGTTTCACCACAGCTGGAGGGCCGGAGTTTGGCTACCCCTGTCCTAGAACCTAGATTGTTCATTTTTCCTGCCTTCTCCAAACTCTTCACCCTTTTGTGAATAACCCTGTCAATGTGATTCAGTAAGGGGTTATGTATTGTTACTAGATAGAAATATCGAAATCTGTAGAAGCCTTGCTTTAATACACATATTAAATGAAAAATGGTTTGTTCTATACCTTAACGAGTGTGGCTCGGGGTTAATTTTCAGCACCAAAAGCGGTAACCCCGAGCCACACTCGGGATTGCGCAAAAGTGTCACTTACCTTGTCCTCTGCTGTGTTCGCCCGGCTGATGCCGGCATTCGGCTTTCAGTTTAGTTTTCGGGCGTCACAGCGGGGGGCGGAGCCGGCGGGAAATTCAAAAGTGCAAACATGACATTTACACAGAATACACAGAATACAATGCAATCTGCATATATATGTATATGTAATCATATATGTATCAAACTATTTCACTTCAATTTTGTCCCTAGAGCTTTAACCAGTGCACTGCCTGCACTTTTACTGTTGTTTCCGCCATGAAACTTGAGAACGTCCATGGCATCCAAAAAGCGCCCCTTTAGGTCAAAAGCGGTTTTAGACCAGATAGAAAACAGCGATAGCAAATTAGAATCACTTGCAGAATTGAGTAATAGCGATTCGTTGGGAATTTCGTCATCAGTCACTGAAATTGACGACAGAGACGATTCTGCGACCGAGCTCAGTTATGTGCGAACTTGGTACTCTATTGACTGCAGAAGTGCAGAAGGAGTTCGACTCAGCCGATCCAACATCTGGATCGGCTGAGCCGACCCTCCGGCAGGCTACTCACTGCTGTTCGGTCTATTCTTATAGATGCCGAACAGCAGTGAGTGAATAGCCAAATGCCACTGAGCGGCATTCGGCTCGGCTGTTCTGCTCGGTCCCTCAGAGGGACCGAGCAGAACAGAAAAAGAGTTAAAAAGTAAAAAAAAAGTACTCAGCTTCGTGAATAGACCCTTTATCACGGCTGGCTCTGCCCAGCTGTCAGAAGCAGGCTGGCGGCCGGCGAATGGCCGGCTGCTCGGCCAGCTTCGGCTTTCAGCTTGGCTCAGCGGAGCCGATGCATATGCGTCGACTGAGCCGCTCGGCCAGGTTCGGGAGCTGTACGGGCTATAGTGAATAGCCCGTACAGCACCCCTTCGGTTCTACTGAACCGAAGGGGTCCTGGGGCCGAAGCTAGCCGAAGGATCGGCCGAAGCTACGGCAAGATCCTTCGGCAGCTTCGTGAATAGACCCTTTAGAAAATATATTATGTTCATTTAGGGAAGCAGAAGCTTAAAAAATTACAGCAACTTGGCATTGACTGCTTATTACACTGTATGTTACTATACTGTATGTTACTATACATTTGAGTTTATGTTTCATTATTGTATTCTCCTACACAAAATTACAGTTCATTTTTGAGGCTCTTGAGTTGGCATCTTGCTGTGTGTAAAATGGAAAAATACAGATTTCTCACTTAGAGTTACCCTTGTATTTTTCATTTTCTATTTGTGTGCTTTTCAGTTGACAATAGGCAAATTATATGGCTAATATAAATAATTTAAAGCATATATAGAAGATTGATTTACAGTCGAACATTTTTAAAAAACATTAACATTTCATCAACTTGCAAAAAATAACAAATGTTTTACTGTATATAGTAGTTTTCTAAATATATGAACACCATGACTTGTCCCATTGGAAAAAAAACATGATGGGAAGTTACTCATTAATGGACTGGCTTAGCTGATTACCTGCCATGACTGCTAGTTTGTTTTTAATGAAGAATTCTTTAAATTGTAAAATTACTTTTCATAAACTAATTGAATTGCATTTCTAATTTTCCTCTGGATATTTCTAAACATCATTCTGCCATGGAGGGTTAGCAGTTATAGCTTTTCCTTACCACCAAAATGTATTAAGAATATAGTCCTGTTTTAATGATTATGATAAAGTAATTAAATTTAAACTACAAATAAATTAAACCACCATTAAACTACAACTACAGCAAAAAATGTGTTTAAAATGTTTTTATACAGTGTAGAAACATTACATTCTTTCAGGTTTTAGTTGCTATGTGTGTCTCCATTAGGGAAGTATTTTGCTGTGGACAAAAATTTATATTGCTATATCCTATAGCTATATACTGCTATATATTATGGTGCAATACCTAGAAGCTTTGGTATTTTACATGAAGGATTTGATTCTGACCTCAATTCTTGATAGACAAAGTAGTTCCCATCCTCTATCAGTAAATTGGTTCAGTAACTTGCAACAGTTAGCATCTGCACTGGGATGGATTGAACTGTAGAGATACTTGTTTCCAGTCAGTAGGGCATTCTTGTGTTTAACCCCTGGTAGAGAGGCATTCTCCCGACCTTGATATCATGTTTAGGAATAATAAGACATTAACCATGCTGGATTCAGTTCTGATCTTAACGTTACCACTAACATCCTAAATTCTACTGTGTCCCTTGTTAAAAGAGAACTATGGGATAAGTGTTTTCCCCATAGTTCTCTTAAGGGTCATAGGAGGACATATACTAGCGTCCTCCCGTGACAAAGTTCCCCTATTTTGAAGTTCACATACAGACCGGTAGAAATAAATTACAGAATGTATAAACCCAAGAGCAAACATTGAATATATTGCAGCTTACCAGTTCTTAGATGTTGTGACTGTATTAGTTCTAGTGAGCTACAGTGCTGTCAAGATCCACCCTGCTGTGTGAATGACAGCTGGTTCTGTCTATCTAGAGGCAGAGCCAGCTGTGCCCGCCCCTTCCCCCTCCGTCACAGTCACCGCTCTCTGCAGGGAGATGATCGAGAAGTGAGCGAGCGACGGTATGTGTTCGCTCCCTTCCCAATCTATTGAGCCGATCTGTGACAGTTTCTTTGTCACACGTCGGCTCAAACTATGAGGATGAGTGATTTTCACTCACCTCATAGTTCTCCTTTAAATGGACCTCTCGACAGGTGGATGAAAAACTTTCTAAAGCATATGATAATGCAGAGTACAACTTTCTTGCAGACCCCACTATCCTAAACCAAAAGTTAGCCAAGTTGGAAAAAAAACCCATCAAAGTGTATCTAGTGTAACCCAAAAAAATGAATACATAATAAATTAAAAAACCTCTATATACAGAACCCTTTACCTACTGTTGATCCAAAAGGCAAAAAACCATTATAAATTCCCCCAAAAGGGGAAAGTAAAATTCCTTCCTGATCTCCTAAGGCAATTTGATATTCTCTGGATCAACAATTTCTTGTATTTTAATTATTAATGTTAACAGCCAGTTATATTGCATTAAGGAATGCATTTATCTTTTTTTTTTTTTTAACCTATCCACTGAGTTGGCTTGAACTAGTTCCTGAGGGAGTCTATTTCACAGTTATTACTGCAAAGAAGCTTTTTCACATGCAGAAGTTAGATTTTTTTCCTCGAGATGCAATGTAAAGAACAAGAAGCAGAGTATACAGTGAGTTTAGAGTGATTACAGAGGGATATATGATGTTTTGGAGTTGAATGTTTCTGCTGGATAGGGGTTAATTTTGAAAACACGCCTGTATGAATTTAACCTTCCAGTGAGGTTATCCTTATGCCTTGGATGAAGTGTGTACATTACCTGTAAAATGGTCATAAGGGTGGAAAGCTTTTTAATGTGTTTTAACTTTTGCTGCTTTTGAAATAAAAGAAAGAGATGTGTATGTTGTGGGGGCCCTTGAAGTATCTTCTTTTGGAGTACATTGAAGTATTGGTACAAGTGAGTACTGAAACCCATGCTGCATTCTGTAGAGTGAAAATACACTGGGAACTCCAGAAAGACAGTGCTTGCATTTATGACAAAGGATTCCACCAGTGTAGTTAGGTTTAAAAATGAATCAGTGAATTCCAATATCTACCCTCTTCTCTGTGGAGAATATACATTTGATGCCTAATGTTGTGCTGATACCTCATGTTCTCTGACACTGGAGCACTGGATGATACTCTGGTGGACCATACGTAGGTGGTTCTAAACAAGAAATTACCACCTAGTGGGGGTTGTAATTTCTACCTGTCAATGTCATGCCTGCCTCTCTATGCTCTCTATGCCAAGCGTTCATAACCCTCTCCCCCGGGGCCCACTGCAACTTCATTCCCTTTAATTAACATTGAGCACAGCAACTCTGGCAACTGTTTTAAATACATGATTAACAGCTGCCTCTTAGCTCTGAATTGTGCCCCCCCCCCCTCTGTTGTGTTTACATCCTGCACATGCATATATACATGCACGTTTTTAGCTTACCAACCAGTAATAAAAATGACTTTTTGGGTTTGTACAAAAAATGAAAGGAATTTTCTTAGAATTGCACATACACTAGGCACAGGGTGAAGTCGTGTAGGTAGACTATGAAATGTCACATATGAGTAGTGCCTAATGATGGCTGGATAGGGTGTGATTTCATGAAATATCATCTTGTAGTTGTACTACACAAGGAATATGGTGGCACAAATGCCTTAGCCTTAGATGTAAAAGACTGATTCTGCAGATGTAGAAAGCAACAGGTTCCGAACTTACAGAAGGAGAAGGCATATCCGATGTAGCTCTTATGTTCACATGCATCTTAGTGACTGAAAAAAGGTCCTTTCTAGAAAGTGTTATATAGTATGCAAGTGAGTGACCCCAAATGATGATCCATTTGTGTTATCACACAGTCCAAAGAAATAGTTATCTTTTTGCAAGTAAATATATGTTTTAGAGGGTGCTGATGGAAGGAGGTAGGTGGACCGATGTCAGGCAGTTATATGACTTTGCTGCCTAGCAACACAGGTACAGTAGAACAGGGAGGATGGGCCACAACCAGGCAGCAGCCACCAATCACGTACATACATGTAAAACACTTGCTGAAGTTGCTGTACAATGTACAGACTGTTCATTGATGAAAATGATATGGCTGGGGGCTCTGGCGGTGGGACGCTTTGCACCGAGAGGCTGGCATGACATTGACAGATAGAAATTTAAGCCCCCAATTTTTATTTAGTCAAGTCCTAGGGAGGATTCTCTGGTGCTCCAGCATGCCAAATAATGGCATGGTAAGTATACAGGTAGGAAGGTTCTATCTTAGATTAGATTAGATTAGGGGTTTAAGGAGGACACACTGGCATTATAGTAGGAAAAGTGTACGTGTCCTTTTTCAGTCAGATAAATGTTGACAAGGGTGATTCTAATGATATTCAAAGATTGTACCTGAGATTTTCAGTATGTTTTTTGATTTGCATTTATTTGAAGGTAAGTAAATATAATTTTGGTTAATAAAACAGAAGGACTGATTTTCCTTAGAAGAAAAAAAAAAGAAACAAGAATATTTAACTAGTCAGAACATTTTATTATCAGTGGGCTTGTAGGAATAATTGCTGTGAAATGTTTGTGATCTGTGTTCTCCATAATTGTACTATCAATTCATTCTAATGTGCTGAACGGGCAATGCTGGGTCCAGTAGAAAGATGGCACATTGCTTAATGGGGCTGGAACTCTAATTATGTGAAAAATGTTGTGAATATCTATTACTCCTTCTTCAGTCTACACCACCAGAAATCTAGGAAGTAAACATCATATAACACACTGAAGGTTGCAATCTATATAGTAATTTGTAAAATGGAGGCAAAAGATAGAAAATGAAGTTATTCAGTCTTTTATCATTTGGAGTTTAATTATGCTATTTACTTCAAAAAATATTCAGCAGGAAAAAGCCATGCATATCCAGTGAACACCAACCCAAACAGTATTTAATATATAATGGGTCTGTATAAAAAACAATCACATAAGTAATAAATATAAATGTACAAAGAGGTCAGAAAAGTTTTCTCACTATTGAGTATGGCATGGATCTCAGCAAGGGAGAGTAAAGTCATCAGCTTTACCCAAACCTTTTTTTTCATTGTTTTGTTATATTCCAATTTAACTCTCTAATCCATCCAAAAACAAATATTACTACGGTAGTGTACTGCTCATTACCTCCAAAACTATCCATCAATGTTTTTTTTGGGTTATTTAATTCTATGTTACCTTTAAAGATGAGTTTATCACTTAGGTTTTATTTTACCTTTATGTCCTCATGAGGTGAAAGGGATAGGGCACTGTGTTTGACATGCATTTGAACTGCATGTTAAATGTAATCAGCAGATTCCCATTTATTCCCAAGTACAACTATGAGAACATTTAAAAAAAAGACACACATGATGCATTATGTCACTAATATTAAAAAAGAAGTACACACACATATCAAAAATCCTAATTGATTTTCCCAAGGGACCAAGGGCATGGGGCACTTGGTCCTGTTTTGATCCATGGTCCTGTTGTGGAATAATATCTGGGTGCCTCTTTATTAAAGGGGTAACTGATGTGAATAATCCCACTGCCCGTACCCCCACAACCAACACCCCATGGCTTGTGGGGAAGAGGCCTTTGTCCCCATCGGCACAGGGACTAGGTGCTTTTCCAGGAAAAACACCCTCCCGTGGCTTGGTATGGGAGGGAGGGAGGGATTCCTCAAAATTCCTACCAGACCTAAATGGTCTGGTATTGTTTGGGAGAGGGAACCACACACTTTTTTTTTTTAATGTAATTTTTTTCTTTACAAATGTCATTTTTGCTGCAGCAGATTCTATACATTGTACAGATGTGCCACTTTACAGGCAGCTTAAGGGGACCCCACCAGGCATGATATTTAAAGGAATTTTCAGTTTTATTGGTTCACTTTAAGTGATGTTAAACTCACTGCTCACTGCTTTAAGAACTTTATGTTTTAAAAGTTTTTATTTCATTGATTCATTGTCCCCCAGTATAGTACCCAAATACCCATACACTTTTTATGGCCAATAAATTGCATATAAGCCTTCAAAAAGGGGTCAATTGATTTTCAAAGTTTTAGCCGCATAGACTTGCATTGAGTTCGAGTTTGAATTTTAACTTTTTCCATGTTCTAAAGTTCAAATTCGAACTGACAGGTGTGTGTTTGGCCCATCACTAGTTATAACTCCACTTCAAGCTGAAGCCCAGTTTGTGAGAATTTGTTAGTGAATGGAGTTGTGCTGAATGACAGTGCTCATCTTCAGCATGTGCCTGCTGGCAGAGATGAGCGCTATCCTTCAGCCCTCATTAGTTATCCCTCTCCTTGTGAGAACCATGGTTGGACAGCAGTGGGGGAAGGGGGACAAGCTGTTGATCACACTAGCTTAGCAATGGGTTAACAGATCTTAACAGGGCCAAGTGCTCATTACACTAGGTCCCCTGTGGGATTTAATAAGAATTTTTGATATGTGGTGATTCATAAAATCAGCAATGCAGAAATGGTTGGCTTTCTGAGTGCCCCCCGTCACATAGTTTTGTTACCTGTTGATCCTGCCAGTAGATCTGTTGTTTTTCACCACTTTGAAAAAAGGTGAAAACACTGTCCATTCTGCAGTAAAACTGTACTACAATGTTGTTACCTGTTAGACTTAGTTGTTGTTAGACTTTTCATTTTTGTTGTTGTTAGACTTTTCATTTTTCAAAACAAATTAAAGCCTAACTTCAGCACAAATGTTTTATGCATTTACCGCAATGTGTTTTTTTTCTGTTTTTGAAGAAAGTTTAAACCAAATTATGAAAAACTGAATATTGTAAGCACCAGTGTTGGCGTAATAAGGTATGTCCCAACACTGTGATTGTCATTTTTGCTGGACTGCTTGGTCAAGTGTAGAGAAAAATATAAATAAAGGCCTGTGCAACAAAACAATAGGAATTCATATGCTGAATACTATTATTACAGGTATTATCCAGATACAGTTACCAGGATACCATACTTTTCACTATAGTGGGCCTTTAAAGTATGTAATATGGATCACAGTTGTGTGGCTGGGTTTGACCAGATTTCCTTTGCATTTACTGTATTAGGACACATCAACTTTAAGATGCATTTGTATTACAGGCAAAGCCAGTCAAACACAGCTTTTGCTGCATATTGTGTTCAGATGCATTTGAGCAGCACTGTGTTTGAATGCCAAAGAAAGTATTCAACAACAAAGCTCCTGTATATGAGCCCTAATTATAACAACAAATATTGTGTTTTGATTGTTAATCAAGAGCTTATTTCTTAAGTTTTTAGATTGTAATAGAGAATAATGAATTAATCCATTTCAAAACCAAGCAAACCAGTGAATTTGCTATTTTTTATTCTTTTGAATTAGTCCATTATCAGATAGTTCCAATTGTACAATTCATGACCAGATTCCTGAGTTGTATCATTCTCCACAGACAGATGTACATGCAGAAGATATACAGGAGAACCAAAATGATGAATCAGTGATTCCCTTGATTCATTAATCCAGAAATAACATTAAACATTAAAGCCCAGATGTGCAAGAAGGAAAGCGCCGTAAGCAGAGTGTATAAAGTCCACATTCAGTTTTATTCAAACTCTTATGTCATAAAAGCCAACATGTTTTGAAGGTTCAAAAGGTCCCCCTTGGTACTAGGGGCTTGGTACTGCTGAACAAAGTGTGTACTAAACTGAATAAAATTGAATCTGAACATTATACTTTCTGTTTTGGGCACTTCCCTTTTTGCACAGCCAGTCTTTACTCAAGCAAAGAGCTGACCTTTGGGCACCGCTCCTGGAAGAGTTTCATAAGGAGAAGCATTCCCTCTATACTGCTTAATGGCTTGTTGCCACCATATGCATTTGGGCTGTGCTGGCCATTTTTTTCAGCACAGCCCAAATGCAAGACAAGGCAATTAGCCTTGCCACAAGTAGGCATGGTTCACACCACCGCAATGCGGTGTTGAGCACTGAAAAAAAGTATGACATGCAGTACTTTTTTTTTAAACACACCACTGTGAGACATTGCACCATGGTGAGCCCATAAAACTTAATGAAATGTGACTTGTAACATTTGTGGTATTGTGTGGCAATCCTGCAGTGGAACTGGGTGTTGTAGTCACCCAGGACTCTAAGCCAGAGGGGCTGAGCAGTTCCAGGGAACAAGATCTTTTGCTGGGAAAGAACTAGCTTTGCAGTTCTCTCCAGGTTTTCTGGATTTGGCATGGCATCCTGGAACTGGGAGATTTCAAAGAGAATTGGGAGGAATGAAATCTCCATTCCTGGGTCTATTGTTTAGTAGTGGCACACCTGTGCACAGCACTTATGGGAAGGGTTCTGGCTAATGTTCGGGGCTCCAGCTGGGACAAAGAACAGAGGTGTTCATGAGTCAAGAGGACTCCACCCAGAAGTCCAAGAGAGCCAGGTGGCTGTGTGTGCTAAAGGCACAGGGAAGATAGCCGAGGAGGCTGAGAGAGCCAGTTACACATGGAGTATGTGCAACAATCTTTGGCCGGTGAGACATTGGGGTTGATTTACTAACCTTATAAACACACCACGAACATGTATACACCTCTGTAGTGTGTTCCCTCCCAGCATGATCTATGGGTGGAATCTAAACACCTTTGTAGTGTGTACACGCCCAGCAGGTATGTTGTGCAAAGCCCTGCATGAATTGCAAGGTGATGTTGTGTAAATTAGCTCTATGTTGTGTTGCTTGCGTTGATGAATGCAGGAATGTAAATGCATGAGCTAACCATTTTTGTCTAAACTGTGAAGCAGCATTATATATGCATCATGTGCATGATTTTTCCATATATGGCATTAGTGGAAATATGCTTTTAGAGACTTTTTGGTTGATAAATACGTTTTGCTGTGTGAAAATCACACGCTCCTGGTGCGTGCATGTGTTTAGGTTAGTAAATCACCACCATTGTCTACGTCTAAGTTCCCCAAACATCACACATTTCAATAAAGTTCTAAAAAAAAGAAACAGTGCGATGCTGCTTGATTGAGTGCATCAGCACTGTCCGGGCACACACACACCAGCAGCCATGCGGTTGAGCGTGAATGCTGGTATGAACAAGCCTTCACACCTGACTCAGAACATGTACTGCATTAAGAGATCCAGTTGCTTTACTTTCCTTCTAGTTCCAAAAAAATCTGACAGAGGTTATTTCCCTTTCCCTATAAAGCAAAACAAAATGGACTGGTTCTAACAAATTTCTACTTTACTAGCTATTTGTTTTTATTGCTGTTTGGATCCCTGCTGGGGAGATTTTCTTCCTGTTTCAATCATCACTGTTCCTCAAAAAGACAGTTTAGGAAATCCTTTGCAACCAAGATACAGACAACAGGAAACACCTGACAAAAGTTCCTGCCTTTTCCTAAACATAAAAGTTATGGCTGGAGTTGCACTTTCATTAAACAAAAATGTCTGATTTGAAACAATATTGTGAGGAGTCCTCTTTCATAATGCAATGTGACAAACATTATTATTTAAAATGTTTTATGTAACTAGATTAAGTAGCTGCCTTTGTCTTGAGATGAACCTTATGTAACCTTGTGCAGCAACAATAAGAGAAAGCAGGCCAGCATTAGAAACGAATCAGACTCTACTGCATTGCACACATGTTGAGTGAACATGATCACATGTGGAAAGAGTAGAGTGATACCTCATTATCCTTCTGCTGCTCTTTTATTTTCCAATTAGCAGCCTAGGTATGTGTTCTTCACCAAGAAGTGCTGCTGCTGCAGTGGGCATCAAGTACCTGCCTGTGTTTTCTGGCAGAAGCACCTGCTACAGTTTTACAGTGTTTGGCAGGTAGAATACTTACATGTTCTGTTTGTATTACAATTGTGTATTTACAGACAACAAAAACAAAACAATTTTGATACATTTATCGGAGTGGGTCTTTTTTTAAATGTTATTTCTGCACTTGAAGCTAACAATTTGCTTGCATTGTTACATTTAAATGTCTGCTTGAAAATCCTTCAGACATATTTGACCTGATGTTTATGTTCCTTTACACTGTTGAAACATTTGACAAATAGTTATTTTTGTATAAGTATTTATATATATGTGCATTAATATAAAACCCATTATGGATCTCACTGTGCAGTAGGAATGTCTGTAATCCATGGAGGATCACTTCTTTTACAAGCGTTATATTTCACAAGTAATCATCAGTAAACCTGTCACATCTGTTTAGGGAAATGCTAACATTCAGGTCTATTTGTGATATCATTCAAGCATTTAATATTTGACATACGGGCAGAAAGACTAATGACCTTTTCAAATTTTCTCGAAACCTTATTATTTAAAGGCGATCAATGTGGTTTAATGTTATAATAATGCTTAACTTTGTTACTTCTTAACAATGCCAGTGAACAATGTGATAAAACATGCTATACATTCCAGTTTATCGAAATGTGTGCAAAATATTAACAAAAAATATGGAGCTATTTAAATAAAATATGTAGTATTTTTATTATTCTGTAGCTATTTATGCAGATAATGGTAACATACAGAAAATATTCATATTGATGTGTTATTATTATGTAAATATTTATATGCAGGGACCATTATATTTGTTTATTTCATTTTGCATGCAGTGCTTTCTAATTTCTGGTGATACTTGTAGGAGTTATTAAACCATGTGGTCAGTTTGTTGAGCCCTGAATGTATGAGTGTATTTAAGTTAGAACTGATAGTAATGGATATGTCACCAGGTCCTGCATTCGGTACTGAATTTATTTGCTTTATTTTGGCTGGTTGTGATTACACTTAGAGATAAAAAATCTTTTTTTTTAATTGTCCCAGTTAAATGTTATCTAGTGTCCTTTAACTGCTCTACCTTGCCCAGAATAGTCTGCGTGATATCTCTGATACCAAGACAGAAGGACCTGTAGAACAAAGGCATGCTTGGGAAAGGTCTGTTACACAGTAGGGGAGGTGCATGATATTTACACTCATCACACACCTTTCCCACATGGCTTATTCATGTTGGGAAAATCTCTCCTTCAAATATCTAAACCCTTTTTGAGCTGTTGAAGAACAAATACAGGAAACAAATAACGCTAGTGAACCCTCAATGTTAACCAGAAAACATTAAAGCTGTGGTAAATCAGTTTAAAGTACCCCATTTTTAGTTTTGTAGAACTCATTGCAGCTTTATTTTGCATAGTAGTTCTAGGAGAGGCTGCTGCTTCTTGTGACACGAGCCCATCCTGAACTTCTTCTATTCTGAGAATCGGTGTTTGGAAACTAATAACACTTGGCTTGCATTTTTCCAGGCTCACATTATGGGCCATTCAGTACATAACTAGCAACCAGAGGGTTTTGATTAGTTGGGTGGCTTGCTGCAAAATGTATGGAATTTGTGCAGTACTGTGCTGGCATAGGCATGCTCATTTTTTAAATACTCTTGAAATTGTGAAATATTATGCCTTGTGTCATGACATGCATTGTAAATTATAATTTGGAGGTCAAGAGAAGAAGTTTTAATTTTTAATGAGGATGTTTGTAATGCTTTCTAATTTGGAGATGCACTCTGTATGGTGCATTGATTGAAGCAGTAATTAGAAATGGCCTGGCAAGGAAGCTATGCACATATTACATTTTCAAGGGTCATTTCTTAGCTACCAAAATGATTCCATGCCAGATAGTACACAAGCAAAATAATTGACAAATGTAACTCTCATCATAGAACAAGTAAAGAAAGGTAAAATGTGAACTCATAACGTTCTATTATGGTGTTGTCTCATGCTCCCACTAGGTGGAACCTCATAAAACAAGAATCTTATATTGTCACCAGTGGTAATGACCCACTGTATGCACATAATAGAGCAGCACAGAATAAATTAAAGTAAGAAAATATACCAAAGTAGGAATAGCAGAAATACATTTTTTCACCTAAATTGACCCAGTATCATATAATTTTCATAGTGCATGCATGCCAAGCAATGTGTAAAGGTAACACTCATAGGCATTTATTGCCTCTCAAAGCTTACAGTACTACCCCTGACAATGCCTCCATCTGATTTTCTCTTCAGAAGGATGGCACTATCCCTGCTAAGGCATCATCCACGGTCAGCATCTAGTTCCTGGACTGGGATGTTAGCTCAGTGATGACACATTCATGTTACAGCCATTCATTTATACTTCTCTAAAGCAGCAAATAACTCGTCACGTACAGTGTACGTGACAAGTCATTTGGTCCCTTTGTGGCTGGACGTACAGTGTACGTCTCCCGTCACGAAGGGGTTAACAAACATTAACAATATTTATATTGTGATGGAGTGTGTTTAGAAAGGACTCAGATATAATTGGTTAAGAAATATTTATTTAGATTTGTGTTAGATATATAAAAGATTTTTTCATGCAGTTCAATAAAAAATTATTATTATCAACTTCCCTTGTAGTGATATTCCTATATGTCTCAGAACATCATGCCTCTAGGTCTAAGACTAATGCTGATATGTATATTAGCAAATCATATTACATACATTTCTTTGTACATTCATATATAGATATTCATATTTGATAAAGTTCTATTGCAGATATATTACTAATTGATGAGTCCCCTACGCGTTACGCTCACACAGGCTTCTAGGCTAATATAGCTGAACTGGAAAGTGAGCTGAATTGGAGAATGTTTCCAATTCAGCTATGTTGTCCTAGATTGTTCACTTATCCTGCCTTCTCCAAACTCTTAACCCTTTTTTGAATAACCCTGTTAATGTTTTGTGAACAGCCGCACAGTGAAACCAAATTGCCAAACCACCTATGAGTCCACCTGGGAATCTGTGAGTATTTTTTTCAAAATTGAACTGTTTTGAGACTTGAGGTTAGATTAGGATAACCTCTACTACTGAGTGGAATACCAGCCATGCTTAACATTTGCATTCTGATTTGCGTTCTTGGGGAACATTTGGTGTTGCTGTGAGACTGCAACTGACTCTTAGCTGTCTATAACAGAGGGTCAAAATTACTTTTATAGAATGTTGTTGTTTTAGTTTTGTTAATAGGCATCCTTTCAACCTTGTTGAACAGGACTACACAGCTCTACCAGTTTATTTTTCAATGTAAAAAAGGCCTTTGTTTAAAAACATTGTAATGTATGCATTGGGTACACAATTGGGGAGCTATATTCTTATACTTCCTTGCTCTGCTGAACAAAGCCACAGCATGACCTACATCACATTTACTGTCACTGTTATAAATCTTTACAATTCAGACAGGTTTGCTGTTGCGTTGAATTGTTTCAGAACAATGCAAATGGATTGCTTTGTATCCAACTGCCCAATTGCTGTATTACGAAAAAGCCAATTACATTTTACAGTATGCAATTAAGTAAATGTGCAGAGCAAAAGTGCATGGAAAAAAATAAAATGATTTTGGCCCACCAGAATTGTGTTCTTATCAATAAAATACATAGGGAGACTGTGTTATAAATGGGCTGGCAAATTATTGCAGAGATGTGTTTAAGGTCAGCTCTCAGTAATGAAATTAGGTTTGGGCTGATTAAACCATCATGAGTCAGATAGAGAGTTCTATTTTCAACAATAATGAGATGTGTTAAACAGGTTCAGAGGTCCAAAGTTATATAAATATTTGACATTGTGGTAATTAGATATTTTATTAAATTCCTACCTGTGCTGTTACTGAGATGTTTTTAATATATGCTGTAACATATCGCTTATTGTACATTATATTTTTAACCGTTACTTAGAAGGTGAGAATTAATATTTTGGATTCCTATTTTATTGTTTGCCGTTTACTTGATTTGCAAAATCAGGCAGAGCAGAAGGTGTAATAAACCAGTAAGCAGCCATCATTGTTTTTTTTGACTACAATGTAAATTGAAATCTTGTTTCTTTTTTTTATTTTACAAATTATTAAAACCAAGCTCCAGGCCACACACACACACACAAAAAAAACAGTATACACATTATTAAAACCAGCAAAAAACACATTTTTCTTAAGTACAACAGAATATAACTAAATATTTTAAAATATAATAGTTTACATCCAAGAGAGCAAGTCAAGGGTTTACATAATTTCTATATAGTCTAATGAACTCCTAAACTTTTTCTACTGGTTCCATCTGTTTAATTCTGTGAATTGCTCCATATTCTCCCTCCCGTCCTCCACTTGTAAAATCTGATCTATTATGTGAAACCAAGAGCTAATGGATGGAGGGGTTGTGAGTTTCCAATATAAAGCTATATTACATTTTGTTGAGTTTAATAGTACAGGGAGCAAGCTAGTTCTTATATGATAGCAAGTAACAGTGGAAAAGACATAACCCAGGGTCAGGTTAGAGCTCTTGAGAGTTAATAAGTGGGCATAACCACCATATATGTACAAAAGGGCCCTCTATACCACAACCCCTCCAGCATTCCAGAGAGTGATCAAATTGAAATCATCTTTCTACAAGTTTCTGCAGATTTCTGTTACTGTTATTTTCTTTTTGCTGTATTATAATATTTTGTTACTATATGACTGATGTATATAGTAAATTTTCAGATGACCTCTTAAAAATAAAATTGTTACAGGTATTCATCTAGTTTTATGAAGCTGTCAGTAAAACTAACCAAGAAACTCCCTTTTATCTACAACATCACTCACCTCCCTAAGATCTATGTTGTAAACATATCAGCAAGTTTGAATGGTTCATTTGACAAATGAGCAGTGTATGCGTTTCCAAACATTGCAACAAATGTCATTGGGACATCATTGCTCACCTAAAGAATGATTAGCTGTTTTTATCAAGTTTTATCAAATTTACCCTTGCTTTTGATTACTGCAGAGATGTGTGCAATGCCAAAGTTTATTGTACATTTTCATAACTACTGTACATGTATATTGTGAGAAGTAATGATTTGTAGTGTTTAAATAATTTCCATAAGTACAGTCATCATTTCCATAATGTACAGCTGCAAAGGCAGACAGGCAGGTATGAAAAACACAAATAATCGCAGCTCTTTATTCAGTAATACATCTGTAGCACCCCTTCTGCCCTGGAGGTGTCAGCCCACCTTATCCCCAGGTATGCTGACATTTCACTGCAGGTTTGGATTCTTGACATGCAGAGAGTTTGTAAAAAGAAGGGTTCCAGGCACCTTAAAATAGTTGAAGGCGTTTATTTGGGCTAATGAACTATAGGAAAGAAGGCTTCGGGTCATAGGATACCTCAAAGTACAGTATAAACCCACAGACTCCAAATACTGCTCCCAGTCATACAGAGGAGTACCTTTCAGCTGAGACCAGTATTCTGCATTTTATAATGAACGGAATACCAGTAATAACACTTGTCCCACTGAATGAGCCACTAGACCTTTTGTGAGGTTCCAGCTTTCATTCATCTCTAGCAGTCAAACTTCCTACCTTGTGCTCCTGTTCAGGATTCAGCTTTCCTCCACTTGGGCACATTCATCCAGCTAAGCAGCTTAAGCTTCTGGGCCCAAGGCGCGGTTCTTTGACTAGCACATTTGTCCTCCCCAGGCAACAGACTTGAAAGCTCAGGAACAGCAGCAGACATGTCTACCCCAAGCAAAGCCTGGGAGGCCAGAGAGTTTCCAGGAGATGCACTCAAATATCTATGCCCTTTTCCAGCATGTCCCACTGACAATAACCATTCTCGGTGTTGACCAGGGGGATATACTATAAATATTCATAACTCAGGTTATTGTATTATCTCACACTATTGGCAATCGCCAGGCCATAGGCAGAAGTAACCAATAACGTTAAGCTTCACACAATAAAAACAGAACCTTCCATTCAGATTAGGCTGGCTGCAGCCTAGCAGAGCTAAATTGTAAAGGTCATGCCTGCCTAGGGCACGGTGGCTAATAAATGTATGTCTTTATAGCAAGCAGTGAAAGTACCTGAATTTTACTTGGTATAAGCACCTTGCAATCTCCTTTATCCCAGAGCTCAGAATGGAATAGAGAGAAGCAGCACAATGATCCAGGCAGTTGGGCTGAAGTGCCCATTTGTCAAGAAGGAACATGTTAATAGGAAGAGAGGACAGAGTGACAGAGAGATAGGTCTGCTGCATCTCCTTTTATTGAGCAGCCACAGGCTGGGGGAAGGGACAAGACATGTAAGTGATACTTAAATGCAACAGAGGAAAAAAATCAGGTCTGCTGTATTGCCAGACAGAGCTGTGTTGCATAGCAGGGCTGTGTGATTCTCAGAACTGGAAAAAGAGAAACTGGATTTCAGGCTTTTCACTTTTAATCATTTGCAGCATAGTAGTTTGGGTGATTGACTATGCATTAAAGAAAGTTTCATGACATTTTAACAGGTGGATCATGATGCCATTTTGGCCATATATAAGTCATAAACAAAAATGTGTAAAAGAATAAGAGAAAGAGATGGAACGTTTTATACATTTTATTTGTGGTTATAATCTTGATTCATGAAACATGGAAATACAAGTTCTCTTTCATGGTAAAACAACTGACCAGGTGTCAGTTGTTTTACTTGCTGACACTTCACATTTAGTAGAAAAAGGCGCTAATATAAATTGTTAATAAGGAACTACCTCTTCGTAGCAGCCACATTGTAAGCTCTCTGTAATAAATATTCCTCACCTCTAACATGGCTGCATTAATGAAAAAGTTATTTGCTTCCATCTGATATCACTGTCCTAGTGGACTACATCTCTCAGGAGGAACTGCAATGGTGATAGAAAGACCGAAAACCACAAACAAGATATAACTTTTACACATAGAAAGTTGTTGTAAAGTGAAGCTGAAATGCTTTCACACATTGAACTTTCACCTTACTTGGTCAAAAACTGTAGAGGAAGTATAAACATCCAGATGTTGTAAAGAAGCCACCTTTCCAAGCTCACTCCCGTGATGGGCTACAATCTCATGCTTAGTTTACTAATATGTATTAAAATTATAGGGTATCACGAGAGAGAGCTCGGAGTGATGGCTACTTTACAACACACACAGGGACCATGGGGAACAAAAGTAGCCACCCTCCAGAAGGAAGGACAGTGTCAGCACACTGTCAGCCGAGTGAAATACAAATAAGCTACATTTATGTAAATAGATAAGGTACTTGAATTCATTTTCAAGATTTAACTCCTGAGTTTAGTGACATAAAGTGATATAATTATTGGCTCATACAGGATATCAAAAAGTCTACAGTATTTCACAGATACTTGCAAAACACTCAATTCACATATAATACAAAATATTCAGTTTTTGTAAACTGAGCATTCTACAATACTGTTTCATTTTTTTCCATTTGTCTGAAATGTATTGCTACAAAGGCCAATAAAGTATTACAGGAAAGCATGTTGCATCACAAAGCAATAAACAAAGGTTCAAGGACTAACCAAGCTACATCATGCATTTCATTTTCCACAAGAGGGATATTTACAAGATATGACCACTGAATTATGTCTCCACTACTAAGATAAGGGGACAATATTTATGTTAAATTGAGCTGTCAAAAAATGAATGTGAATTTTTCAAAGAGAAGTAAGTTTGTCTCACGTTACTTCAACTCGTGTAACAGATCCCTCATGTACGCAAAAGTTAAAGTAAATTAATAAATGTGTTACTGGGTACACAGTAAAACAGCAGTAAAATCTACCATGTAATTCAACTCAGACAGCAGAAAATAAATTGGTGTTTTACAAACCATTCAAAAAATAAAATATTTCAGTCATGGGAACAATTCCAAGCATATGGCATGGAAATATATTACAATATACAACAGATTTCCTCGGAGTACATTACATCAACTAAAACCTATGCGGGCACTAGGAATAAAGTAAGGAAGCTGAATGATATTACAGAAAGTGTAATGCATAAAACGACTTTTAGCTATATAATGAATTCAGAATCATAAACCTTCAAGAAGGTGAAGTGTGAGCCTGCAAAATTTGTGAGTCACAAAATTAAACTCCTGTCTCCAGGCCCACTAATCATTAATCAACACTTTTTACACCAAAAACTGAGCTGCTTTTCTGTTGTTGCAGATTGGTGTTGTTGAATGTGGCCACATGACCATACTGACCAATGACCACTTCCTATTGCAAACATTATGTTTCGCTACAGGCTCTGGAGCTGTATAGTAAAGTTTCCAAGTGCTGGGAACATTACACAGACTGGCATGGGTGGCTTTGAGTTAGTCTACATTTCCGTTTATTGTGAAAGAATAAACGTACCCTTTAACCCTTTTTTTCTATTTATCTACATTGGTTTTACACTTATTTTTATACAGCATGCAATTAAAGTGTGTTCACTTACTTGTAATTCATAGCTGGTGTGCCCTTTAGGCTTAGCCAGAAATGTTATAGCTATTTAACATTTCCAAAAAACAAACCACATCCTGTGATTATGTGTTAACAGAACTGCAAGCTGTAGCACATGCAAATGCAAGATGAAATACATTCCTACAGCAATATAGTGCATTTAAGGTAATAGTTTAACACTCATTGGTTATGCATTGTGCATTCTCAGCTAAATGCTATTAAAACAGGAAAAATAGTATAGCCTGCAAGCATAATTTTCAAAAGTGTAAAACTACAAGTGTGCAGTGCATACTTCATTTCCCCTTCTTTTTGAACAAATACATTCATTTTTCTATGACCTGGCCTTAGAGGTTGGCATTAGAACTCCTTAATATGTGTTACTGCAGGAATACTGTTGTGATTTCTGAAGGAAGAAAGCTGGCATGTAATTTACAACTCCACTGAATATCTTGCTAATTTTAATAGTATATTATAATGGTTTTTCCCAAATTTTCAATAGCTGTTGGCTTTCAGCTTTCTTGAGAAAAGTAACTGTTAACCAGACATAATTTATAATTGTCATCTTTTTTCATTTTGTTATTATTCCTATTTTAGGCTGGTCATGATTCATAACATAACAGGATGAGCAACCCAGCACTTTTTATCTTGACTTAGACTTAAGCTTGTTTTGTTCTTTCTGGTTCGTTCTCAATCTGGACCATCTACCTTCTGGTTCTTGGTCTCTCTCATGGCCCCTAGCTGAATGTGTCTAGTTTAAGAAAAGCCTTCCCAGAAAGCATGTTTTTTTCTTTTAAAATGTTGGAAACATCTTACATTGGCTCCACTGATTAGTTGAAGCAATTGTCTACTTTGAGGTGTTTCTGAATGTCCAAACACGAGCATCTGTTCAATAGGAAAAACATGATGTAGACTGCAAACTGAGATGTTAAAAGGTTGGTCATACTTTCATGCTACAGAGCACAATCAGTTCCTTTCTTTTCCCTTTCTTTTTCTCCAACTAAAACTGTTTTTAAATAACACTGTGTAAATATGTATGGTAAATAAAGGAAGAACATTGGCAGTAATAAAATTGTTGATGTGTTTGAGCAATATATACACCAGTGTATCAATATACAGCAGTTGTTGTTTTTGTAGTTAGTAAATCAGTACAGAAACATTATGGTAAACGAAATTGTTATATTATAGAAAATAAGAGGCCCTTAAAAAAATATTTAAACATTTATACATTTTCAACCTGGGCTTATTTTATTAAAGCTGAGCTCTGGAAACAACAAAATTGTTACCCATACAGTGGTTCACCCTCACCTCGCTGCAAGGGCTAACTGCTTGTTTTGCATAGGGAATGATAAATAAGGTTATATACATATCTTGTTGCTTGCTCCCCTGGCAGCTGATGCTCTCCTTCATGTCCAATGCTACCAGGCTGTGGGTGGTCCCTTAATGTCCTCCTGCACAATGCAGTACTGCTGTTCCTGCATTGCAGCTGGTTGGGCAGTGAAGGGAATAGGCTTTGGGCACCAGTAACATGAATTGATAAAAGCCTAAGGGAGCAAGGAATAAGGTAAGTATATTAACTTGATTATCATTTCCTAGACAAAAAATGAGTAGGTCCCTCTTCACATTGCAAGTGTAAAGATTTTTCTTCAGCCATAAGTAATCAACTATTTTTTTTCATGCTTAAAGGAAAAGGATTCCTTGGAAACACATGACCGGTTTTCCAGCTACACTGAGCTAGACTGGTGACAAAGATGTCGGTCTGTGCTTTTCACCCTCTCTCCTGTTTTACAATAGAAGTATGCCTGAAGAAGGGCCAAAAGACATGGTGGTTGGATGGTGATAGCACAGTTTTAGAGTACATGTTAATTAGAGGAGCATACTGGCATTACTGGAAAAAAACACAATTGAAATACATGTTTGATTTACCTCTCTAAACATTTGTTTTTATATGCAGCCACTCTTGTGAGCTACAGTCCCAAGCCCCACAGGAGGATGACCCCACTTTGTCTTTAACAACTAAGAAATACAGTGATCCCTGTTCTCAACATGCTAACTGGAAAGCAGCATGCTGAGGTTTAGCCCAGTGCTTTCTTCCCATCTTGTAAGCATGTTGACAGCATTAGACTACCAGTGTAGTGCAATGGAATAACGCTCAAATCTGAGTGGACAGTTGTTCAGAAAAATCAGCAATTACATATTTATGCACACATTTTTTTGCAGAGAGGATAAAAATCATCCTGATCTACATAAAATCTACATGTGTATGGTCGACCTATACTTGAACTCTGCAAGAAGTTTAGTTTTACTTAGACTAGACTAGACTAGACTGTAATATATGAGTCATGTGTGTCCAGCATTTTCTTAATGAGCTAGGAAATAAAGCTGATTAAGAGAAGAATCACGAAGAACTGTAATGTGCATAAATTCTGTCAATATTTTATGTAATAAAGCAAGATAATAAAAATGCTATAAAACAGAGTTGTCTACAAGCAAGCTTAACTTAAAATGCATAAAATAAAATTACAACATAAAACTATCTTTCTAAATAAAATATTTGAGACAGACACAAGACAAATGAGCAAGCTTTATATTTACTAAATTAAAAGAATGCACGTTATATTTCTTGCCATTTCAGACTGCAGCTGAGATGGTTTTCTAGAAGCACAAATATCACTTTTATCCCTTACAAAAGACTGCAATCGCAGAACAATACCTAGTAATACTGTCAGAATCCAATGATCTTCTTACAACCTGTTATCAGTTGATAATGTATCCCAAGCTGTGCTGTCAGCCCTGTCTATGTTCTCTTCTGCTGGACTACAGACCTCCACCATACTCACTCCTTTCTATCCCTCTCCATGCATAAGTAAATGAATGCCTTTACCAGAATAGAAGTGTGACTTTCCTGGCTCACAAGAGCCCATCTACACAACATGTGTGGCATGTTGGTGGCATGTCTTTCTCAAAATGTACAAATGTAGGGAACCATGATGAGCACTCTTTCCACCATCTGCAAGAATTATATACATCTTGTGATGATGTCACAGGGAGTAATAAAAGCTGGTTCTCATTACAGGAAAAAGGCAAAAGAACAAAATTATGCTGGAATGTACTATAGGGTTAGAAGGAGGTTTGGCTGGTAAATTTTGGTCATGCTTATACAAATCCATAAAACTGGCTGTCATTAGAGAAGTATCTACTGTGCTGACACTCATTTCTGGCAACCTAATCTATTATTTTAAGTTGTTCTTGGCATGTTCTCCAGACATGTTTGTCTTATTTTCAAGAACCTTTCCCATGTTACCATATTGTAGACTGTAGGGTACATGCAGTACAGTTCATATCACCTGGACTTTTCTGCCTTCTCTGTCTTTGGGTTTTTTGTCAACTGCAATCAACCCAAAGAGTTAAGACAAATCCTGATGAGTTTCATATTGACAGAAAACTTGTCAGGTTTTAACTTTTGCTCCATGGCATCTTTAATACAAGCTAAGATTTAAGAAGGAATGTTCCTATGAGCAATGTTTATATATAAATCCACAATGATGCATTTTGCAAGTGGGGTATTGAAGTAAAAATGTATATTGTGTAAGAATGCAAAGACTTACTTTAAACATAAGATATACCTTTATATGCAGAACTTTCCATAGAAAGTTTTGCATATTTTATTTAGGAGAGTAGGGGAGTGCCAGAACCCCTGTAAGTTTCTTATACCAAACTGGTACCCCATTGCAAAGTTCTTCCAACTTTGTGTCTGTTGTCAACTGGACAGAAAGTTAAGGTTACTACTCTTTGTAGTAGAGACTCAGAAAACCTAGAAAAAATGACAGTTTGAATCCTTTCTTACTACATCCAAAAGTAGAAAAAAGTTATTGGTTTGAATGGTACTTTAAGGATTTAAAGAGTATACGACTCCAGCTGCTCTCCAGTTAGTACACTGCCTTATGTGATATTGCAGCTAATGCTTCGCAAAATATTTTATGGCAATCTCTTGGGATACAATGGTGCAATTGTTGCTAATATTACCAAATATATTGACCAAAGTGCTATAATCTTTTTTCTTTAAATATATAGATGCAGCCCTTTGTAAAGATTATGTGGCTCCTTGAAGAATTCCATGACATGTGGCTCACTGTTTCATTTTAATTAAATATGTCTGATCTACAGTGTCTGCAGTCTCTCTTTCCCACAGTTGTGACAGGTGAAAACAGCGATCTAGATATAAATAATGAGAACAAGCACATGAAATGAAGCATCATTTTTATGATTCTGATTCTCTAATGTTTTTTGTAAGCTGGACGGTGTGGTTAACAGGCCAGGAAATTACAGATTTTAAACTAAACTGTCAAATGCAGCTCCCATATATCTATTATAACAGGTTCCCTTTAATACTGTCCAGCCTCAATAAATACATCTCAGAAACAGCAAGGGCATAATCTCTTCAATTTTTCAATTTTTTGTACATCTGATATTATCAGTCATCATGGCCTTTGGTTTACTGTTTGTTTCTCCTGGCATACTCTTGATTTCTCATTGGAGATGGAAATCTAAGTTAATTTCTCTCAATCTCTGCAGCTTTCTCAGCATCATGGTGAAATAATTAAATATATTTATTATTCAGCCCTTTCAAAAACTGTATATTGACATGTCATTGGCCTGCACAGAAATGCAGAATTTATATCTGAGAGACAAAGGTCACATTGAGCCTCTGTTTAACCTTCTTAGAGATAAAAAAAAGACCTTTACTGAATGTTTCTGTAAAAGCAATTCATTTATCAGTTTTGCCTTAACTCGCACTCTACCAGAGGATGGTACTGACTGAATACATATAGATATAAACAAATAATTTAAGGTTCAGCAGGTGTGTGAAGGAAAATTCATAAAATGTATTACACCAAAAACTTAACATACAGTACATTTGTCATCATAAATATATACTGTATATATATA
>NW_017308305.1:136859-156710 GCF_000935625.1 Nanorana parkeri | reverse complement strand
TATATATATATATATATATTGTAATATCTATATATACAGTATATACATTTTTTCTGCCTATATGTTATATTTGATACAGAGGTTTATTACCTCTACCCTATATTACCTGTAATGCCAAAACAAATCAGATTTGCAGGTTTTGTAAAAACTGATGTTTTTTTTTCCTTCTCACGTGGATTTTTGCCAGGCATTCTAAATTAGGCATAAATATATACAGTAAGGTACAGTTGAAATATTATTTAACATTTGAATTTATTGGTTTGATATTTGATCATATAACTGTTCTTGGCAAATACTGTCTTTTGGATATGGTAATTTAAAATGCAATACATTTTTAACCTGCATATATAATATTTTCCATGAATGGATTCCAGGGAAAATTGGCATTCCTTTTCATGAGCATAGTGTTAAAGGCAGAAAAAGTCTAACGTAGGTTTAATCTAGGTTTTAAAAATATGTTTGCAAAGAGTTTACCAGTCAGAGTTTAAGTTTAGTATTGATAGTTGTCAAAGTAAACTAGTCACAAACCTGGAAAATCCAACTAACCATGAGGTGCAAAAGTACATAACTAAAGGTACTAATGAGAAAATCCCAAATTCTCTTCTTCTACCTAATGAGCTTGCATATTGGTCTTTAAAGTATACATTTACATTTAGCCAACACTTTAAAAACCTTTGGATAGGGTAGGAAGACTTAAAACCACAGGCAGTTTATTTTTTGTTCTCTGACTCCCTTGGGTCAGTCTCCCTGGAGAGATTTCCCTTCGCTTTATGCCTCAGAGACACAATAGAAAGTAAGGGAAACTTACTTCAAGTGACTACTATAAAACTGAATTTCCCATCACTTTCTAAGTGACCGTGGTGACCAGGACAAATAGTGGGATGAATCTACCTAGTGTAGGGCACATATGCAGTAAAATTTGACAGAGCTTATAACTGTTCCCTACTCCATCCAAAACAAGGGAAAATTAATATAAATATACTTTTATTGTGAGAGGAAAATGTTCTGACTAATAGGAAGGCTTAGAAGGTGGGAGAGGAAAAGTCCAAACTTGAATATTACGTCAGCTGCATATGTTTTTGTATCTGCAGTTTTCACTAAAGATTGCCTCTGCTTTTAAGTTTTTTGACCTCCTCAGGTTTATATTAAAAGAACCCCAGATCTGTATATGGGGTGATGAAGATGAGTAAATGAGGTGAAGCTCTGCTGACTTCGACCATTTAGTCATGCGTGTGTTTTTTTCATTTTCATTTTCCTTGCACATGAATGCATATTATTTGCAAAGTAAATTTTAACCACATTAAGTAAGCTAAGAGAAAGTTCCTTTGCCAAGTAAACAGCCTATTTGCCTTCAATAAATAATTTCCTTTGCTATAGGCAGCCCATTTATTTGTAATATCAACGCTCAAAACAAATACTGTCCTGCTTTTTTTCAGCATAATTTAAGGCACAGGATATATGCACCTGTGCATTGTGGTGTGCTATCATGCACGGTCATTGCAGCCCATTATTAATGTGTGTTTGTGTGTAGTTAATTTTGAATGGAAAATCACTGAAACACGCATATACAGTGCATTTTACCTGATCATAATCAGATAAAGAACTTGTCTGTGATTCAAAGCCCTGTTTTTGACAACATTTTTGAGATACATTTCTTGGTCTTATACTTGAAACGTGATAGAGCGGCTCATTGTATTTTTTTGTACAATGTCTTAGCAGTTAAAGACATTTGAAAAAAACTTAAAATAACTATTTTCCATATTTAGTGATGTGATATAAATGACTCTGGTAGGCATGCAAATGAAGTAACTTTTACAGATGTAATACACTTGAAAATAACTTACTGACATTATTTTTTATTTTACTATAGTTCTAACAGAATATTTTCCTGGGCTCTCTGATGTGTTAATTTTAACATTAATTCCTTGCAATCGCTGCCTCATCTTGATTGTATGATTATTTATGTGGGAGTAAAGTACATGGATAGCAATTAATCAAAGAGTTCTTAGAGAGGTGCAAAAGCATCGCTCAGCATGCCATAGTTAATTCAATTTGCTATGGAAAATACCACCTTAGTATATAAATGTATAGGTCTGAGCAATTTTTAAAATTGACCCTGGAGTCTTAGTTATTGTGTTTGATAAAAAAAAACCCATAGGCAAAAACTACAAAATGTGTCAGGATATTTGTAAGAAATAAGGAGTAAAAAGGGAATACAAACATAGCGACAGAATGAGCAGTACATTACTGGCACAGTATAACAGCAAACTCAGTTTAACATTGATTGGTTGAAGAAGCAGTATATTCCTAATTCAGTCTTAAGGTATCTACAAGAGAAGTGCTCATATACTCACCTCCTTGGAGGTATGTGGCTCCTACCTCTGCTCTGTTTCAGTGCTGCAGTCTCCATTAGTATTTTTTTTTTCATTTACCACATCCACATGGATGTGTTGAATGTTTGTATCCCTCACTGAGCATTGTGGTTCCATTCTTTGACCCCCCACATCACTGCTGAGCCCTGTAATGATGTAGGTGTTGGGGGACAAAACCATGGTGTGTGGCAGGGCACACAGACACCTGACACTCCCTAAAGCATTGAATACCAAAGAGACTGCATAGCTGGAACAGAACAGATAGGCTTAGATTCAGAACCTGTTAAATGTGGGGTAATCTGGAAGCCATAGGGATTTAATAAGTATTTTAAACTTTTATTTGCAAATATGTTGAAATATCCTTACGTAAAAATAGAGTTGTTTAGTAAAATTGTGCAAACCAGTTGTCAAGACTCTGATCTAAAGCTAAAGGAATTCCGTAATGACTCAAGTCAGTACTGAATCACAACCTTGCCTGCTGAAAGCACTTCCTGTAAAGATGCAAATTTACTAAACATTACCTGACAGCCTAAGCTGTTAACAGTGAAGGCACAGTGGTTGGAGTATTGCAATGCTTTAGAAAACTAGCTAGCAACAACAACAACAACAACAACAACAACAACTGTGCCTATATGTGGCAAACAGGTAGTTTTTCCTGCATAGTTATAGATCACACATTTTTACCATCCTCAGTAGAAATAAAGTCCTCTCATATAAGCTTATTTACAGATTGCCACAATATTCTAAGGCACATTAGGACTGTTAAAAAAAGACAATACAATGTGTAAGGAGACAATCCTTACAGGGGGCTGTTATTTTGGAAACAAAGGGTCCTCAAGCTCCAATGGTAATAATACAGCACTGCCCAAAGTAAAACCAGTGGCTGTCCACCTAAAAAGTATCAGGGCTTCGACTGTGGAGCCTGACAGCACCAAAGGGTCTTAGTATGTAATGCTACAGACACCTCAAACATGCAAAAATAGATGGTCAGAGATTGCAGACATGCTATGGGTATTGTTGGAATCTGAATATATACTGCCGGAGACAGTGAGAGACTAAGGGCCAGTTATGTTACTGCTCCTTTACAAATCAATGCTCCAGCTGCTAACTGCTGTGGTCAGCACAGGGGCAACCATCAAGTACCAAAGGGGTGCATGCAGCCCTTGTCCACAAGTTGGGCACCAGGGGTATAAATATTCTGGTAATAATTTGCAAGCCCCTGAATAAAGCTGTGTATGCATGATGTAACTCTGACATCTATTGGCGTGGTGTACTGTACCTACAGTGTAGAATAATGTGAAAAGGGAGCCATAATAAAACACATCAGGGGTTATTAGGGTTCTAAAAGATCACATTCATGCACGGTAAAATATTCTAACTGATCTAAGCACCGTTGATGTCAAGGGATATTGCCAACTTAATACATTAATTTATTTTCACTTGCTGCCAGTCTGTTGACACAAAATGTATGAAGAGGATGTTTAGCTATATTATGCATATTTTTATGTGTACAATAATAATATATTCACACACAGCTAAGCATTAGGTGAGATATATGAACTTTTTTTTACAAAACATGATTGAATTTTCAATGGTTTGGCAAATATGACTAATTAAATGAGTTATTTAAGATGTGCAAATGTTTAATTTTCAGTTTACTTGAGGTATTGATAAAATATTCACTCTTATGGCAATTAACACACCTGCCAATTAAACTTAAAAAAATGGATTGACATTGTCACTTACATTTGTAGATGTTATTTTGTGGGAATATTTACTAAGTAAAAGTATATTTTCAGTAAAACATTATATATTACTTAAAACTAATATGAAATACACAAATTATTCACTAAATATTCACTAATGCATTATCAAATGTATTCTTTTTTATGTGAGCAGTGTAAGTATCTGAATGTGACCTGGTATCAGTCTTGAAGTCCACTAAACAGTAGAGCTCAGACTGGGACTGCGGGAAGCAGTGCAAGGAGCCAAAAAGGTGTGCTGCAGTATACATTTGCTAACAAATAACATATGAGGAGAGAGCAGAGTAACAGAGAGATGAGCTCATGAGTGTACTGATTGACCTTTCACTGTGCAGAGACAGGTTGGTGGAGTGTTGCTTAACCGCACCAGTAAAAATCTGGCAATTTTCCTTACCAGACAGGGCTGTGCTGTGTGATGGAGCTGTGTAAATCTCATGACTGGATGACAGAAATACATAAAGTAGTATTATGAGTACTTCTAGTGCTTGACTTGGCATATTTTAGGTTTAGGAGTTCCTAGGCCAACGTGCTTCAGATTATGTAGAAGCAGACTGGAGGTGGCCCTAAGCCAATCAACTCATTTATGAAGTGATGCTGACTGAGAAGGAACGGATTGTAGCTGGACTTGTCTATTTGAGGAACCAGCTATTTTTCCCTGAAACAAGAGCGCTGCACCCATCAAAATAAACTGGTAGGTCAATCATGAAATGGTGGGAGCCATGGGCCAAAGACCATGGGGCATACTGGGGACTGGTTTCTCAAATTTAGACAGAGAATTTAATTGTGTCATTGTTAAATTAACAAACTAAATGAGTTCCTGTAATGTAAGCAAGCCACTGATATTCCCTAATAGTGGGGTTGTAGGGTTGGCATACTTATTTAATTTCCTAATAAGATATTATAAGTTCTCAATAAGGTGGTCACTGCTTTAGACCTAATTATCTATGTACCTTTGTATTAAAAATAGGTATGATATTCAAAGACATAGTGGAACTTTTATATAAAATGTTATTAAATTAAAGTTAAAACCAACAGTTCAGTCAGCTTGACTGTATGGTTTACTAAATGTAGCTTAATATTGAGACAGTTTGATGGTTGGTCATGTCCTATTATCCCCCTTTGCATTCGCTGTGTGCTTTATTATGCTTCAAAATTCCTCTTTTCTCCTACCACCCACTTGTTTAGTAGCAATGGTCCAGTAGCTACTCATTTGCAGCACTGTCTAATAAGAATCCTCTGTGCTGTTTCACCCGACACCTGGGGATATCTAACAAACAAACAACTATCCTCATTTATCTAGGTGTCCTAAAGAAAAATTGCCTATATTTTCCAGAGCAATTAGATTACACATTTCTATTTCAAACCTGACCACTGAAATCTGATTGCTATAGGCAAAACAAACAATTCTGGGTTGAGACGTAATGATAAAATGAAGCAAAATGTTAGAAGTAATATTTATATCTAAAAATAAGATAGTTAAACTATTTATTAGTAATAAAGTGTTGATATGTTTTATATGGCATTTTTAAAATGTATTGTATGGGGGAAATCCAGGGTGACTTAAATTGAGTTGAAAAGAGAATTGTATAAAGCTAAGCGTGTCTAATAACATGACATCTATGATAATGATCCATATTGCTGAAATTACATTTTGATTCCTATGAATTAAGGGAATTAAAAGTCCAGGGTTGAACTTTATCACAGGAAACTGCCCTTGTTGGCTAAGTACTCTCCCTTCAACATTGATTTATGACTTCGATTTGGGAAGAACGAAAAACGACAGAAACATGTTTTGAATGAGTTAACCCAATCACAACTTATTTTTTAATTTACAACTTATACAGTGCTATTTACTGCACTATTTGCCAATACATTTGCTTGCAATTTACTGCAAGAGAAATCAATTTTGCAAAGCACAGAATAAGCCTGAATGACAGAGCGCATAATAACATAGGGGAGGAATTTGATTTATATAATGCTGAAAGGCGAGTCCAAATTTGTAAAATCCAGTCCGTGGACTAGGCTTTTAGAAAAACGTGACAACCTTTTGGATTTGATATTCTTTCTGCATCGTGCGATCAACTTTTATGCCTGAGGCTATCAGCAAGATAAGGTTCGAAGCAGCAGAAAATTTGTGGTCAGCTGTTTATTGGCCTGTACGCCCACTATAGTGACTATAGTGTATTTGTTCTTTACACTTTTCAAACATTATATTTTGATGTATCATGCAAGGAGAACATATTTTCCAGTCAGACGGCATAAAAGAGTGGGAAGGTTTATGGATTTCTCTGATGTTCTGTAGTATTTGAACACATTTATCAAGTGATGTCATGCAATTAGTAATTCTGCTAGAGAATACTAAAATATATTTGACCTAAATACAAAGAAGCGAAATAGTAATTGAAATGTGTTTATTTAAAGATGAACTCCAGGCAAACTACACATATATGAACTGTGTAATATGGCAGATAGTGTATAGTTCTAATCAGCCACTTTGTGTGATTCATGAACCTCTGTCAGACAGCACAGCCAAGGGGGTGACAGCAGTTTCTAGAAATGAGAACTATAGTGGTATCACTTTCCCTCCTGCAGCCTGCTGATTGGACAGTAAATAAGCCGCAACAAAGTCATCAACTTTGCTCACCCTGATCTCCCTTCCTGTCAGTATGCTCCCTGTCAGCAACAGAGTTTGACTGCTTTCCATCTCTTTCCTAGTCTGCAGAGTGCTGCTGAGGAAAGAAATAGTAGAAGCAGATCAGATACTTTTGTTGTATGTAAAAATAAATTTAAACCCAGCTCTCGTGTCCTGTATTTTTTTAAACCTTCACCTTCTTCTATATAAAAAAAGGTTTTCAACCAAAATTCACACCCTCCATGCTCCAGCACGGCCTGAAGCATCCTTCTCCATGGTCAAGCATGAATTTTCTTCTGGATTCAATGAAGCCCAATGTATTTTAATGCACTTCATGTGAGCCCTGGGCATCAAGAGCCCACCCCTTGAGCACGTCATCAATCTACCCTGGGCTTTCAGGAAAATGCTGCAGACAGCGATGGCATGCCATTATGTGATGCTGTTCTCTGCAGCATTCAGGACCAGCTAATCGCTGGAGGAAGACTGCAGGAATTAAGGTGCGTATACAGGTATTTAAAAAAAAATGAGGCAGAAGGGTGCTCCACTGGGGTGGGGCAGGAAAGGGGAAGATTCTGTAGTTTGGGCTAATTGTCATTCATGTACTTGCATTTAATATGTATAATATTATTATTCATATACTTGCATATATAACAGTATGGAGAAAAACATGTAGTTTGCCTAGCATGGCCTGTTAAAATGTGTAGAGACAAACAAAGGACCCAGCTGGACCAGGATGCAGTTTTTGAATATTCACAATTAAAAAAAAAGTTTTAGGGCGTTTTGTTTCTTGCTGTTGACATGTGTTTGTGAAGCTTTTTTGAGTGTTCTGGAATGCAGTATGCAGCAGTGCTAACTTTAGTGTTCTTTTGCCATGCATTTCATTGTTTGTAAGCACAGCATGTTCTTTTCTGCTGCTTTTGAACAACGTTTATTCCTCTCTACAAGTCAACTGGAATACAGTGAGGACACATGGTAAATGCACATCAAAACATTCCAATATTCCTTGGACATAGCACCTATTGGATATTGTTTCAGAGCAAAGTGATTTTTTTCAGAGCGATTTTGAGCTGAGCGACATCGAGCTACATTGAGCTACTGTGCACATTTTGTCGCGCTACGTAGCACGACTTTTCGCAGGGACTTCGTAGCTGCTACATAGAAAGCCTATGGCATTTTTTAGAAATATTTTGCAGAATCAATAGTACAGTAAACATGGATTAAAAGTGTTAAGAGGAGTACACAGTGCTACTGTGTGGGAACCTAAATATAGTGTACTTTGTGCACTCCAAATAAAGTAAAAAAAATTATAAAACTAAACAGTGTGATAAGACAGCTCATCACACCGCATACCTGCCAGACCTGTAATGCCACACTGGCCCAGAGTGTGTTCGTGGGTTGGCTAATGTGAATGAGCCATTGCTGTTTGGGGTAAGTTACTGTAAATGTTAAGGGTAAGTTTAAGGATTAAAGGAGAACTATGGGGTGAGTGAATTACACTAATCCCCATTGTTAGAGCCGTTGCCTCAGAGGAAGTCAATAGTGATGAAATGCATCAGGTGGGCGGATCTATGCGAGCATTACAATCATAGAGACAAGAGCTCCAGTGGACACAATCCATACACAATTGCCTTATTTTAGTTGTAAGTGCATTGTAATCGTTTTAAATATATTTATTTTGACATACTACACTATGGGAAGCCTTTTTTTCTCTCTCTGAGCACAAGAGAAGGTGGAAGATGGAGGAATAGTTTTACACGATTTTGGAAAGATAAGCCATAGTTGGGAGGAATCTACCCCAATTTATTGTCGGATTAAAAACTATCATCAGCACAGGCATTGTGCAACACAGGTGTTGTGTATGATACAAAATTGTGTATATCTTTGTGACAATTTCACATTTTATACTATTTTGTTTCACATTTTAGGAATATAATTTTTGAGTTTGAAGCGCAGTGCTATTTTCTTTTTTCCTATTTTGGGTGTACTGACCTATTAAGCACAGCTGCTCTTAGAGTGTTATTTGATTCCTAGCGCAGTTTCTTTCTATCTAACATTACTAGAGCTCTATTGATCGCAAAGTGAGTGAAAACAAATGTCTTTGTAATATCCCTTTTGCATACTGTACCGTTATACCTCTGAATCCAACAGGTGCTGGAACAACTGGTGGATGGTGCCACAGTATACAATCTAGAAGATATGTTGTCCGCAGACATTGTGCTTTGGAATCTCATCTTTATTCATATTCCTTTAGCATGACATGTGAATGCAATGTTTCGGAGCCTCACAGGACCCCTTAGTCAGGCAAGGCGCGGACACTTTGCATGACGAAGGGGTCCTGGGAGGCTCCGAAACGTTGCATTCACATGTCATGCTAAAGGAAAACTAATAAAAATAACATTCCCAAGCATAATGGTGTATGGACATTTCTTCTAGAGTGAGCGAAAACATACCGCCAATGACTCACTTCCCGATCATCTCCCTGCAGAGCAAGGTGACTTACAGCATACAGTGGTCAATAGCCTGCTATATACTGAGTTTTGGGTCACGGGAGGGCGTTAGTACACAGTATGTCCTCCCGTGACCCTAAAGAGAACTGCGGGTTTACCTCATAGTTTTCTTTAAAGTTTTAAGTAAATGGAGCAAATTATTTATTTTAGTGTGTTTCAAGTCAAAACATTTTTTCTAGTTTTAGATATAGTGAAGAAATAATAAATTAGATCATCTGGTTTTTACTGCTATCTGGGGCTCCACTGTCCACTGTCCTAATAACGATGGTTTCACCAGACAGGAAGTGAGAGAAAACCGGGGTTTGCTTTTGTAGACTTACCCTCATTTCCTGTCTAGTAAAATGTTTTGAGCAGGACAGGAAGGACAGGGAGTGAGGGTAAATCTATCTAACAGAGCCCCTAATAGCAGTGAAAACATGACAGGGGTTCTAACCCTTCCCCATTCTCTAACTATTCTATCTAAAATTAAGATATTTTGGGTGGAAATTCATTTTAAGAGATAATTTTAAGGTTAGGTTACATTTTACTGTTTCCGTTAGGGGAAGAGTTTAGTGCTGTAGAATGCTCAAGGTGTTAGAAATACATTACACGTTATTACTTTGAGATTTTCACTTCTTTCTAGTGGTGAAAGCCTTGAACAAGGAAATATTGGCCTGGAGCACTGAGAGCTATGATACTGCTGTAAAATATAGGATCTGGCTTATGGTTCCTGCTCTACTATCCAACTGTTATATATTTTTTACCACAGATTCACATGTAGCATGTTATTCTATGTCATTAAATATTTACTCTGATTTTGTAAATATATAAAGCCATTATCTGATATGGAATGTATGCAAGAGTGCACCTGATGTAGCCCCAGATATATAATTTTCCACATTACTCGGTGTGCTAAAATATAGTGTTTTGTGAAATAATGAACAATTGTGCTCGATGTTTACCAAGCTAATATAACAATGGAGGATTCTTTACTAGTCCATTTGCTTATAGTGATTGCATTAAGATGTGCCTCATTTACCTACACAATTAAGCCGGTTTTACAGGATATTCCTCACCCCCATGGTGCACCAGTGTTTTCTAAATCTACTCATTAAGCATGTTCCATCTGAATAAATCCTTCCTTAAATATAATTACTTATATGTAAATATACATATAATGTAATATAACCCTATCTATGTTTATATGTGTCTATAACCACATTACACATTCATATATTAATGTATTATTCTATCTAACTGTGCCTGCAATCATCCATTGATCGTATATGTAATGATTTAAATGAAATTTAAAGGGAATTCGATACAAGTAACATGAAAATAAAAGCAGTGTCCTATAATATGCTCATTCATGGGATGCAAAAGTTTAGCTGTGCAGAATGTTCATCTCACAAGCTATCGTTTTTAATTCAGGATATATGTATTTCATTTTGCCTGCCACAAGTCACTTTAAAGTGGAACTCCAACATTTAAAAATATTAACCCTTGCCTTGGGGCTATATCTGCACTACAAGGACTAAGTGCTTGTTTTGGCTTGAGGGCAAAAAGAAAGAATACTCACCCAATCCTTGCTGATAGACTGATCCCCACAGCCTCTTCTCCCCCGGGCCCTAGTGGTCTAAGGACTTGTGATGTCATTACATCTAATACAGGTCTTTTAGATGTGAAGACGACAAGGGACGAACCACAGCCAGAGTGGAGTGGAAAATAGGTGAGCTATCACTGCTGCAGGACCTTGGATCAGGAGGGTATTTCTTCTTTATTTTCACCCCTAGAGAAAAATGAGCAGTTAACCTTTGCAGTGCAGGGGTAGCCCCACTGCAAGGGTTAATATTTCAAAATCCTGGAGTTCTTCTTTCAGGTGCTATGAAACATGTAATATGTACAGTACATTACAATTACATTTTGACCATCATCTTGATATAAAGAAACTTGATGCGTCAGTCCACCCGAAACTGATACTTAGGTATTGGATAGACGTTGAAGTGTTAAACTAACTGGCAGATTACATGTTTATTCTTTTATCCAAAGTGGCTGACACATTAGCTAAGGACTTTTTTGTGAACCTACCAAGACATAGGACCTTCACCCGGGAGCATGGGACCTGCTCATAATTCAGAGTGAAGAATTCAAGTCCAGAGATCTAACTAAATGAATCCCCAAGAAATAAAAGTCAGCCACTGCATGATATAAATTATCAAAAGGAAGGCATGTGTTTATGAAAATTGGAAGAATATGATTGAACAGAGGTACTGTGAAAGATGATAAAGGAACATTTTCACAATCGTGTCTGTGGGACAAATATTCCTAGCTTTGTATGAAAGCTTTGCAAATGTACTAGAATCAAACATACTTTTAAAAATCACATTGTATAAAGATAGAACTTGTTTCATAACTGCATTCATAGTAGATGTAGGATTCACTGATCTGTGATCCTACCAAACTGGCTCAAGTGACCTTGTAGAATTCCTGCTAGTAGATAACCCAGTATTCAAAACAGGACAAAGAATTATGATGGGGAAATCATATGCTCAAGGAATTTACTATGCATATGCACAAATGCATGAGCACCGGGTACAGCAAATATATAGATACAGAATTTACTAACCCATGTGGTATGCTATGGAATGTGTGTTTCAATTACCTTAATGTGGACCTTTAACCCATTTCACTAAAAAAATCACACCAGCAAGCAGCTCTGCATGTTGATTTAAAATTATCTTCCATTCATTAGTTAAACAAACTTAATTTTCATTTACATAAAAATAGAGTTCATCTACTTTCTGGTCCCCTTCTGGCAAATATTATGTAATGTGCCAAAGTGTTGCAACCTGGGAAGGTTACATGAGCAGAGCATTACTGGGAAATCTCATCTACAATCTCATGAGATCTCAGAGAAAGGCATTTTTCTCCCATGAGTTGATGTCCATGGTCACATGTGCCAGAGTTCCGGGAAGTAAAGGGAGAGCTAGTAACCTGCCCTTAGTTAACATGGTCACTGTTAGAAGGCTGGGAAAGAAAAGAGAAATAAGGTATGCAAACAATACAAAGCCTGCAATTAACTTAGAGGGATCTGTTTGTAGATTGTCATTACTAAACATTTCTAAAGGTGGGTTTGTTGCTATTTTAAAGATAGAGGTAAAGTTCCTCTTTAGGGTTTTTGTGTTCATCTACCTGCTGTTGGCATCTGTAAATATGCAGACCTAGATGTAGGCAAAAACGTTTCAAGTACTCACAGCTATCATCCAAGGAGACTGTAAGAACCTTTAAAATGCACATCTAAGGCAGCTCAGAAAAATACTATTGACTTTAATTGAGCAGCACACATGGCATTTCAAGGACAGCGATCATCTGCTTTGCGTTGTGCTGCATTTCTTTGGACTTAGCATGTCCTATTTAGATGTGTTTTAACTGCAGGGAAACCAGGTAAAATGCAGACTTCTTAGTCAGTTGCTGCATTTGCTATTCAAAGGTGAATGGACTGTTTAAAAAGAATAACCATTATCCCTAAAAAAAAACTATTTGTAAAAAAGCTTTGTGAACATACGTGGAGACGTTCAAGCACTAGCCAACATACACTATTTCATATGTCAGAGCTTGGAATAGAGATTCCAATGATAAATTAAATACCAATACACATGCTGCCTTTTTCCAGCATTGTCAATAGGCTTTTTAACATTGCATTTGTTTGATGCATTTGTATCTCATTGCTTTTCCAGCTGCATTACTTTTTTATCACCAAACAATCAGATAGATGGGTTCAGGGATCATTATTGATATGTGCACAACAATCCGCTTGTATACGTGCCCATGATCAAAGCACAACATAGCCATTTTTTCCTGCACCTGTTCCTTTACTGCAGTTAATAAGCCCCAGTGAATCAATGTGTGGGATGTTTTGAGCTGTAGCTTGCGGTATACTGAGCTTAGGGTAACGGGAGGACGCTAGTTTGTGTCCTCCCGTTACCCTAAGGAGAACTATGGGGAAAAACACTGACCCCATAGTTCACCTTTAAGTTAGGGTAATCATTTTAAAACATCAAATGCTTAAAATAAGGCAATATTACATTCTCAATCTTTTTTCAGTAATTAATTCAGATCAAAAGAATATATATTGCCCAGCAGGGTATTTCTTAAATTTTTTCCCCAAGCACTTACAGTCATGTTTCAAAGCAGCTGGCTCAAACTCTCACAGCTCCACTTCCCTGAAATGCTGTCCAGTTCAAGAACACAAGGAATATCACAGTCTCCAGCAGCTGTCCATCTAGTAGCTTGGAGAAGGGAGGAAGAAGGGAGGAAGGAGGAATGGGGAGCAGGTAGCAAGGAAGTGGCTTCCACTGCTGTGTCTGTGGAGTCACACCCTCTTACCAGCACACACAAGGGAGGCTTGATAGGACACTGCACAGGAAAGAAGCTACTCTAAAATAGGATATCAGGGCCAGTACTCAGGGAACCAAATTATTCTGCAGGAAACTAAACCTTTTAAACATCAAGGCGCAGCATCCATTGTAAATGAAAAAAATCAGCATTTGAAATAGCTCAAAAACATTTTGACTTTAATATCACTTTAAGGTTATCATTTCATTTTACAATATGCTATAGGGGGATTTTTTGCCTGCATACTTTCCTATGGTTAAATCTCCTTCCCTCCTATATTCACTAACCACTGGTTTTATCATGTGTAGATTACTATATTTATGTTATATAATCCTGTGAATGGTCAAATAACATCATCATTGAAGGTCACCTTATAAGAGTAGTATCATATTTTTCAGTTTCAGTCTTCTTTTTTTGTCTGTGTCTTTTCTCAAACCTTTGTTTTAAGCAAAGCCATTGGAGATGAAAAGTGATATAGCAAACAGATCTGAAGCATAGTATGGGCTCCTCCATGATAATGAAATATTCCTTATCTAATTTATCATCAGCATTGCCAAATCCTTGGAGCATATGACTGGATAATGCAAATTGAATTTCTGTCTCATTGAGCATTACAGAGAGAGTCTAACATGTTTCTTCAAGGGCAGCTCTTGTGGTACATGATGTTTTTGCAGTGAAGTATTTTTTTACTAGATGTTTGATATAGTAATGTACACTACTCATTAACAAAAATAAATTAACCCTATATGGTTTATTCTGGCATGTATGTATGAAGTATTATATCTATAACAAATGTCAGGTTGGGCACCTTACATAGTTCTTTTTTATTATTGCTAGTATGTGATTCATATCCTGGAACAAAGTATTCAAGCAGCATTGAAACCTCCTGTATTTATGATTTATCAGATCTCCAGATCAAAGTGATGGAGTAGTCAGCGGCCATTGGCATATACAGTACCTATTGTTGGATGACAGTGACAAGACAGAGATATCCTGCTGTCAGTCAAATGAATATGCTAAACAAAAGGAAAACCATTCAGCAGTGTAAACCATTGAAGCTAGGGAAACAGCTTAGACTTTTTTTGATAAATCTGGAGTATGCACATTAAGATACCAATCTCTTCTAGTCATTTTATCAGCAGCACAGTGGTGAAGATTAGTTCTCTGGCACTTTTAGGTCCTTATTCACTAACACTGGAGAACAAATGGTGCACCAAACTAGATTCCTGATTGACCTCTGTAAGCAAGCATGCCAACATTGTGCTCTTTTCCTGTTGTAATGACCCTTTTGCACAATGTTAAAACAGTGACTCTAAACTTAGGAGTTACATCTTAATAATGTGTTCAAATACCTTAACTATTAACAAATATGTAACTTTTTTTGTGATTTGAGGATCTACAGCTGAGTGATACACAAATAAGCTACACTTTTGTTAGTAGTTAAATTACATAAATGCATATTTAAGGTTTAACTCCTGAATTTAGTGTACATTTAAAGGGTTTTTATTCTTGTGCACGTGCAATACAATGGGGGATTTATCAAAACTGGAGCAGAGAGAATCTGGAGTAGTTGCCCATGCCCATTTAACTGCTCTAGATGTTGTCTGCTCCAGTTTTGATAAATTCAAAACAATGTACCGCTTTTGGTACAAAATTCCTGACATAATCATACCGCCAGGGAGGTTAATGTGTTCAGATATATTTTATCATTGTTTTACATGTGCTACTGGTCATCCCTATGAAAGATTGGCTTAAAAACACAGCACAGAGACAACAAGCAAGATATTTGAACACTGGACATTTAAGCACATATTTCTAAACATAATCTAAACTTGAAAACAACTGTATCATTGCTATCTGTTTACTATGATAAAAAACTCACATGTCTAGAAAACAAGTCGACATAATAAGCTGCAAGGTTAGTATAAAGTCAACATCAGCCAAACTTCTATTCCTTTTTTTAGTGGGAAAAGGTTATGGAGGAACTCCAAAATGAACTATATTTCTGCTCTAAAATCTCTGCCAGGCCTTTTCATTGTCCTAACCTCTTGGGGAATTTTCCCTTCACTTCCTCTGAGGTCACTGGGGCAGGTGCTGAACAGAATCTCTCCCACAGGGACACAGCAATAAAGTCACTTTTAGAGGTTTTTTTTTGTTCCTTTTAGAATGGTGGACCTTTGACAGGTATTTTTACTGTATATTCCCATTGGGAAGATTGTCACTTTCCGTGTGGTGACTAGCAGTTCTAGCCTTTCATCACTCTATCCAAAAACTATAACAAAGATTTGGCTGTTTTTCCAGTTAAACATTTTGCCAAAGGCTATAGAATGAGGTGCAATTAACAAGCAGAATTTTGTAAAAGTTCTGTGAAACTAGAATTTGTGTAATCTTTTTAAGCAATGTTTAAATAATTGATTGTGTTGCTTTATTTTCACATCAGAGATCAAATGAAAGTAGAGCATATTAGATGCATTTAATTACATTGTGTTGTAATAGCTGATGTTATCAGTTGTTTCTTTTTCCACATTATTTATCTCACATTTCTAATCACTATGTTAATCACTACACAGATCTACAAACTACCTACATCTATTTTAAAGCGTATTTCCACTTTTGCTGCCAAATTGGGATAACACCTACTTTATATTTGTCATATGTTCCCATTCACATAGTATATCTTTTTTTAAACAAATTAAAGCTTCTTTTTTTAATCCGCTTTTTTGGAAACTTCAGGACTGAAAAATCCTGCTTAGATTTCACCATTTGAGAGAACTGGGGAAAGTTTGGGTTGC
The DNA here is from genome assembly GCF_000935625.1 of Nanorana parkeri. Taxonomy (NCBI): domain Eukaryota; kingdom Metazoa; phylum Chordata; class Amphibia; order Anura; family Dicroglossidae; genus Nanorana; species Nanorana parkeri. The sequence goes on along the minus strand of NW_017308305.1, from coordinate 140,270 downwards.
CATAATTGTACTGTGCTGTGCTGGTAGATTGTACTGTGCTGGTAGATTTATCACTTAAATTTAGACATGTAAGTCGGAAAAAAATTAGTTTCAATTAGGATTTTTTGTTTTCAGGATTCGGGACCAAAAAGCAATTTGTTTCGTTATTCGGATTCAGATCTTTCCGAATTTTCTTTGTAATGTTGGGTGGATTAAGCTTCATATTTATGAACAAACGTTCCTTGCAAAAAAGTGACAGAAAAGTGAATCAATTTTTTTTTCAAATTCTTTTAAAAGCCAAAAAAATCCCCCCAAATCCCTTATCAGTCCCTTGATTCGAGCAGCAGCCTGGCAGAGCAACAAGGGTCCCCCTGGCAAAGCACCTTGTCTCCATGTTGATGAGGACAATGACCTCTGCCCCACAGCCCTGGCCCTGTGGTTGTGGAGGTCTGCAGGCCGAGGGGCTTATCTGAAACTGGGTGCCCCCTTTTTTAAAGGGGTGCAAAGATCCCGCCCCCTCTCGTGAATAAGTAATGGGTAGTTTTTACCCCTACTAATTCACCAAATAACAGTGAAATGGTAAATAAACACACAATTCCTATGAGACCTAAAGGGTCTGCTAATGGTTTTTAAAAAAAACTGTCCCTAGTCTGTCCATTATCTGCACACTGCTATCTATACTAACCACTAGAAGCTGACAGTAGAGTCATATGTATTTTCCTGCTCCAAACAAACAGCTAGAAAGGTTAGACATATTTTTTAAGAAACTCCTTTTGAGTTAATGGGAACACATAAACATATGAGTGGGGTTTTTTTAAATTTGACTGCAAAAGTGGAAATAAACTGTAAATATTCCCTATTTTGGAAACACTCTGTCCCTCTTTCCTTTACATCTATTCATGACCAAGGCTGATCTTTAAAAAGCAATGCAAAAGCAATTGCTAAGTGTGTGGGTTGTTTTAGGCTCATAAAATACCCAGCCTTTAATGTATGATATTTCTTATTTTCAGATTCTAGTAAAATAGCTAAAAAGCACCTTTGTTTTAAAAGCAGACCTCAACTAAAAAACAAAATGTCATTGAATATGTTCCCTTGCTGTCATTGAAAATAGTTGCCAACCAACCTTTCTTAGCTTTGGACCAAGGTCTCCTGGTGTTCCCCCAGAGTCTCAGTGGCCACTGCATTACTGCAGTTTGCTAGCCAAGGCTAAGCTCTGTGAGAGGCAGAGGTTCTGACTGGCTTCGTCTAACTAATCATCAGCCACAGCTTGCAAACAGAAGTATAAGTGAGGCAGCAGGTACAGGGGTTCTGTAGGAGTTGGATAGACATTTTTCAATTGCAACTGCAACGGGAACCAAGTGGTCCTGAACTCAATTTTCTTTAACCTCCCTGGTGGTATTCACGAGTGTGGCTCAGGGTTAATTTCCAGTACCAAGAGCGATAACCTCGAGCCACATTCGGGATTGCACAAAAGTGTCACTTACCTTGTCCCTGCGAGCCCGCGGTGTCCTCTGCTGTGTGCGCCCAGCCGATGCCGGCATTTGGCTTTCAGTTTCGTTTTCGGGCGTCACAGCGGGGGCAGAGCCAGCAGGAAATTTAAAAGTGCAAACATGATATATACACAGAATACACAGAATACAATGTAATCTGCTATAATTACCGTATTTTGCGTTCCATAAGAGGCACCGGACCATAGGACGCAGGGAGGTCCGGTGCACCTTATGGAGCACTCGACAGACTGTAGCTTCTGTCACAGCTGCTGTGACAGAAGCTGTGACAGAAGCTGCAGTTAGTGACCGCTGAGACAGGTGGCGCTGTTATTACAGCGCCACGGTCTCAGTGATCACACAGAGCAGACGAAGAACATCTGTTCTTCGTCTGCTCTATGGTGATCTTGATCACTGCCACCGTCGCCGCTGCTTGTTTTTAAGACAAGTGATACAATCAGATCACTTGTATTAAACAAGCAGTGGTTCCTACTGTACATTTAGCTCTGCTTTAGCAGGGCTAAATGTACAAAAAACTACTTGCAAGACGCCTGAAACTGCATGTCTCGGGCGTCGGGACTCGCTCCATAGGATGCAGGCACATTTCCCCCCTCCTTTTGGGGGAAAAAAAGTGCGTCTTATGGATGGTACATATTTTTGCCTACAATATAAAACAACAAATTGCCATGAAAAACAATGTACCGCTTTGGCATGCTAAAATCCTGTATAATCATACCGCCAGGGAGGTTAATGTAATTGATTTTTGTAGGTACTTTTTATATTGACTATTAGAGGCCTCTGTGTTTTTTAGTGTGAAGTTTGTGTGGTAAGGGTGAGTCTAAAATATTTGTCTGCTAAATAGTGTCTCTTTTTCTCACAGTAGTAGTAGTTACAGTATGCCAAATTACGCTGGTTGCATGCATATTAGTTACTATGTTTTAGAAATGTCTGTAGATATACAGAAACATGAATAACTATGGAATGTGGAAATGAGAAACATGATACATTCCAAGAAGGTTCAGAGATCTTCTTATCAAAATAGAAACCACAAGCAGTGTTGGCATTCATTGTTGCATGTTACTCTGCTGATCCAGGAAATAAATTAATTTTCAGGATGAAGTCAAGAATTGCTTTTTCCTTTTTTATGTTAAATTGCTCTGTGGTTTTTATTTTTCCTTCTACATCAAATGATTTGGGCTGTTAAGTAGATGTGTTTTATTTTACACCATTTCTTTGTAATCATGCCTCCCTGTGATGAGATTTTCTAAACAGGCTGCACTTCATTGTCTTGCCTATAGCTTGCAAACAACCAAAACACCTCGATACTAGCCTATGTTGTGATACAAAACCACAGTTTAGCAATCTAGCAGTACAGTCAATAAAACTATATTTCAAAAGGATAGAAGGTAAATTACATCAGCAACCTGTGCAAGTCACAAACATAATTCAGATAGTATTTGAAACTGAAGTGCTATCAGTATTTTGACATCTAAATTAAAAAATGTACTGTATGTAAATGCAAAGTTTTGGATAGATTGGGATAGGGTTATTTTTTTGTTTCCTGCTGTCTGTGTCTCTGTTGGGAGGTTCACCCTTCTTTTTGTATTTGTCACCATTGTTATTGAGCCAAATAGTGAAGAAACAATCCCTAATTCTAGATTTGTTAGAGGTGGAAGTAAACAGTTCAATTGTGACAACTGTCTAAGAGTGGCATTCCCTCTAAATTTCCTCTAATTTCCTGTTGCATCTTTAGGTCTTGGGGTTTGAACAATCCAAACACTATAATAAAAGGTCCATACACCACATACACTTTCAGTAATTCTGTATCAGCAGATTACATAATGGTTATATATATATATCCTTTTAATTACATTTTCTGAGTTACTATCATGTTATCAGACATGCAAACAATACATTCTCATATATTGGTATATTCTCAGTATCC